>NW_015396403.1:0-8316 GCF_001527695.2 Protobothrops mucrosquamatus
GGGTCTTCTTCCCCCTCCCGAAAAGGGGCCCGTTGCAAACCAGCACAAGAAACTAGCCCCAAAGACTCTGCAGAATGTTCTCCTCCCCGTCTTCTCTGTTGTAACTCGGTAAAAAAGAGCTTTATAAATATCCAGAGTGTGATTCTTTTTTTCCTAAGAGCGATATTAGGAATGGGTTAAAAGCTGGCGGGTTCGTTTTCGTTTTTTTATGGATTCGTTCATTGATACGTGAATTCATTTGATTCGTAGGGCCGCTCATCTACAATACAGGTAGTCCCCAACTTATGGCCGGTTGCTCAGCAGCTGTTTGAAGTTCCGACGGACCCCCGAAAAGTGACTTAACGGTGTTGTTTTGAAATCCTGACATTGCTGTCCCAGAAGATCTCCCAAGATCTCTATCCTGAATGAATTAAAGCACCACCTGTTGGGCTGGACTGGGCCAGGGTCTAACCCAGGGGTCTTTAAACTTGGCCCGTTCATGACTTGTGGACTTCAACTCCCAGAATTCCTCAGCCAGGCATGCATGCCTGGCTGAGGAATTCTGGGAGTTGAAGTCCACAAGTCATAAATGGGCCAAGTTTGAAGACCTTTCGTCTAACTGAACAGGACAGCTCTGATGCTCTCATCTGGATGAATCGGACAGGTCCTGTATAACAGAATCACAAAGTTGGAAGGGACCGTGGAGGTCTTCTAGTCCAACCCCCTGCTGAAGCAGGAAACCCTCTCCCATTTCAGACAAATGGCCTCTTCTTAAAAACCTCCAGTGATGGATCACCCACAACTTCTAGTGGGAAGCGGTTCCACTGGCTAATTGTCCTCCCCGTTAAGAACTTTCTCCTTAATTCCAGGTCCTCCCGTTGATGAGTTTCCATCCGTTGCTCCTTGTCCTGCCTTCTGGTGATTTGGAGAAGAGGTGGACCCCCTTTTTTTCTGTGGCAGCCCCTTAAAAACGAGAGACTGCTATCGTTGTCACCCCTGGTCCTTTTTTTCATTAGACTAGACCTACCCAATTCCTGCGACCATTCTACATTTTAGCCGCCAGCCCCCTAACCATCTTCGTACGTAGGTCCACGTGAGCCAGCCACGAATTAAAAGTCACGTCCTGTCCCGCGGAGGCTGGAGGAACAACGAGGTGGGTTCACTCCAGGCTGATCAGAGGGAACGGCCAGCCTTTTCGCTGTCTCTGGCCGATCCCCCTTGGGTGGAAGAGGAGAAGACGCTGCTGGCCGGCCTGGGGTTCAGCTCCACCTCCTAAGCACGTGGCGTTTTTCTCGGACGCTGCACATGCCGGTCCAGCTCATGAGGTGTGCCTGTGGCCAGGCGCTCAGAGACACCACCTCATCAGCTATATTGAGCACTGAAGACCGAAATGTGGGCCTGGAGCCAGATTGTGGACAAGACTGCCCACCACGGAAGAAGGGGGAAGGTGGCCACTGGGCTGAATCTCCCCTTTTTCTGCACGTGCACGGTACAGATACTTCTCAACTTGCAACAATTTATTTAATAAGTGCACGTGCATGTGAAGCTCCTTTGGGGCAAGCGGCGGGCACGCATGAAGTTGTGTACGTGTCCTCGCTTGTCGCTCGCGCAGAACTATCCCCTCCCCCCCATCGCTGGTCCACAAAGCCAGAAAACCCGGGGACCGTTGTCATAAAGTCTTTGCTCCTTCCAGAAACTTGTCTGCCTCTTGGTTCCTTTTGTGTGTTTGTTACTCAAGGGGATCTGAATTCAGACCCTTGGCAACTGGCAGGTACTTAGGACGGTTGCGGTGTCCCGGGATCCGACGATTCCCCTTTTGCGGCTTTCTGACCTGCCAAGTCAACGGGCAAGCAGGATTCACTTATCAACCGTGGGACTCATTTAACAGCTGCGGCGATTCGCTTAAAGCAAGGGTGGCGAGAACGGTCGTAAAATGGGGAAAAACTCACTTAACCAATGTTTCACTTAGCAACGGAAATTTGGGGCCAGAAATCGAGGACTCCCTATATTTAGCCCTTATTGCATACAGATAGTCCTCAACTTACAACCACCCATCTAGCGACTGTAGTTGCAATGTCAGTGAAAACAGTGACTTAGGACTCACACGACAATCGCAGCATCCCCATAGTCCTGCGATCAAATTTCAGATGCTCGGCAACTGGCATGTACTTAGGACGGTTGCAGCATCCTGGGGGGGGGTCACATGATCCCCATTTGCAAGCTTCCCAGCTAGCTTCTGACGAGCAAAGTCAGTGGGGGAAGCCGGATTCGTTTAACGACCGGCGTGATTCATTTAACAGCGGCAGGGATTTGCTTCAGAACCTGTGGTCGAAACAGGTCCTAAAATCAGGCCCGCCTCGCTAAACCGACTTATTCCGTTTTTGTCATAATTCGAGGACTTAACCGTATGGCCAAAGCGGTCGTTCCTCGCTCGTTTCCTGCTCGATTTCCCAATTAAAAATAGGCCTGTCTAAAACTAAATTTCTCTCTTCTCCGATCGGACTCCCGTCTTTTTCTTATGCAATACTCGCAGCTCGCATCTGTCACTGCCTGTTTGGAAAAAGCACGGAAGTAGTGGGATTTTTGGCGTGGGAGCCCCCCCCCCAGAAACAATGTGTTTGCAAGGGAAGCCAAATCGGTGCCCCCCTCCCTCCGAAATCCCTTTCCGAAGCCAGCTGGAGGGGCAGCCAAACTTCATTCGGCATATGTGAAGCGATTGTGCCCTTCACAAGACCTCTGCAGCCCGGAGTCGGTTTTTATGAGGTCCTGGACCAGCCGCAGCAGGATGCCTGGCTGCTGTTTGAACAGCTGGAAGGGACCCCAACATCTGCCCGGAGACGGGCTGGCTTTATTGTTCTCCAGGGAGAGGCTGGCTGGGTAGGAAGACAGTCTCTGCTCTGCATCAGCCCTAGCCCACGCTCCAGAAGGCAAGCTCAAGATCCAGAAGGATCTCGGCAGGACTCGAACACGGGGCCCCGCTCGACAAAGTGAAATTCAGCGGAGAGAAAAGTCAGGTTCTACAGGTAGTCCTCGACTTCTCTTGTGAGCGAGATGGTTGTTAAGTCAACTGTGCCCCATTCTCGCCTCTGCTCAGAATAGCAGAATAATAGCAGAGTCAGAAGGGACCTTGGAGGTCTTCTAGTCCAACCCCCTGCTTTATACCATTCCAGACAAGTGGCTGTCCAGTCTCTTCTTAAAAACTTCCAGTGTTGGAGCACCATAGCTTCTGGAGGCAGGTTGTTCCACTGGTTAATTGTTCTGTCAGGAAGTTTCTCCTTAGTTCCAGGTTGCTTCTCTCCTTGATCAGTTTCCATCCGTTGCTTCTTGTCCTGCCTTCAGGGGCTTTGGAGAATAGCTTGACTCCCTCTTCTTTGGGGCAGCCCCTGAGATACTGGAAGACTGCTATCATTTCCCCCCTACTCCTTCTCTTCGTTAAACTAGACATGCCCAATTCCTGCAACCGCTCCAGTCTGCAGACACTCTTCAATGGCCAGAGTCCTGGTTGAGAGACGGGCAGTCACAGCTGGAATCTGAGTACAGGGTGACTGCCAAGCTGGTACCGCTTGGGAAGAGCGGGCATGGCTGCCTGCCAGGCCTCCTCTGACTTGGCAGGTTATTAATAGAGACCCCCATCCCCCGTTGCTCTCCAACCATCTAGGCCTCGGAGCCTGACAGGGCTGTGGGCAGGTCTGCAGCTCAGCAGAGGCCGGACCCTGCACCTCCTGAGCCCGGATCCCGGTCTGGTCTGGGAAGGGCATGGGCAGCTTTGTGTCAAGAATAGAATAGAATAGAATAGAATAGAATAGAATAGAATAGAATAGAATAGAATAGAATAGAACATAGGGATAGAATAGAATAGAATAGAATAGAATAGAATAGAATAGAATAGAATAGAATAGAATAATAAAATATAGAATAGAATAGAATAATAAAATATAGAATAGAATAGAATAATAAAATATAGAATAGAATAATAAAGAATAGAGTAGAGTAGAGTAGAGTAGAGTAGAGTAGAGTAGAGTAGAGTAGAGAAGAGAAGAGAAGAGAAGAGAAGAGAAGAGAAAATAGGGAATGGAACGGAATAGAATAGAATAGAATAATAAAATATAGAATAGAATAAAATAGAATAGAATAGAATAATAAAATATAAAATAGAATAATAAAGAATAGAATAGAATAGAGTAGCACAGCGTAGAATAGAATAGAATAGAATAGAATAGAATAGAACAGAACAGAACAACAACAGAACAGAACAGAATAGAATAGAAAATAGGGAACGGAATAGAATAGAATAGAATAGAATAGAATAGAATAGAATAGAATAGAATCTGGAAGGGATCTTGGAGGTCTTCTAGTCCAGCACCCTGCTCAAGCAGGAGAACATTTATCATTTCAGACAAATGGTTGTCCAGTCTCTTCTTAAAAACTTCCAGTGTTGGAACTTCTGGAGGGAGGTTGTTCCCCTGGTTAATTGTTCTCACTGTCAGGAAGTTTCTCCTTGGTTCTAGGTTGCTTCTCTCCTTGGTTAGTTTCCATCCGTTGCTTCTTGTCCTGCCTTCAGGTGCTTTGGAGAATAGCTTGACTCCCTCTTCTTTGGGGCAGCCCCTGAGATATTGCAGCACTGCTATCCTGTCCCCCCTCGTCCTTCTCTTCGTTAAACTAGACATACCAGCAATTCCAGCAACCGTTCCTCGTATGTTTTAGCCTCCAGTCCCCTGATCATCTTTGTGGATCTTCTCTGCCCACCTTGTCTTCCAGAGAGGATATCCCAGGCAGGAGGGCGGAGGGACGATGCTGGGAAGGGGTCTCAAGCAGAGGCTCCCACTTTCTGTACCATTAGTCCTTGACATACGCCCACAATTGGGCCATGTGACTCCAGGATGCTGCGACGGTCCTCATGACAGGGGCCGGTTGCCAAGTGCCCCAAGTTTGATCATGTGACCATGTTGGATACTGCGACGGTCATCATGGTGAGGACTGGTGGTCCATTAACTTTTGTCAGGGCTGCTGTAACTTTGAACCAGGAGGGTTGGACTAGATGACCTCCGTGGTCCCTTCCCAACTCTGCTATTTTGCTATTTGGTTGTGGGTGCTCCGTCCCTGGAGGCTTCGAGTAGAGACCGGACAGCCGTTTGTCTGAAATGGTAGAAGGGTCTTCTGCTTGAGCAGGGGGTTGGACTAGAAGACCTCTGAGGCCCCTTCCAGCTCCAGATTGATTGATTGATTGATTGATTGACTGTGGGGTGGGGGACGAGATGGGAAAGGCAGAGATGGTTTTGGTCTTCTTTGCAGAAAGGGACCCCTTACTCCACCTGGCCTCAGTCCAGCCTGGGCGTCTGACGAGAAGGGTTATTTCTATCGAGGCAGATGCCCGCTGAACGTTAGAAGCTGCCCGAAGCTTTCTCCTGCCAGCAAAAGTGAGAGGCTATGCAGAGTGACCCACACACACATTCCCTGCATGCGCACACCGTTGTGTTCAGACAGGCACCCTCGCCGGCTGCTCTTAGGGAAGCCTGCAGAAACTTCCACCAGGCGTAAAACCCACACAAGGGAAAAGCTAAAAATGGGAGCCATATTGGTCTAGTGATTGAGGCACTAATCTAGAAAGCGGGAGACGGTGAGTTCTAGTCCCGCCTTAGGCATGGAAGTTGGCTGGCTGTCTTTGGGCCAATCGCCAGGAGGCGGTGAGTTCTAGTCCCGACTTAGGTATGGAAACCAGCTGGGTGACTTTGGGCCAATCAACAGGAGATGGGGAGTTCTAGTTCTGTCTTAGGCACGAAAGTCATTTGGGTGACATTGCACCAATCACCGGGTGTCAGGGAGTTCTAGTCCCGCCTTGGGCATGAAAGCTGGCTGGGTGACTTTAGAGCAATCACCGGGTGTCAGGGAGTTCTAGTCCCGCCTTACGTATGGAAGCCGGATGGGTGACTTTGGACCAATCACCGGGTGTCAGGGAGTTCTAGTCCCGCCTTAGGTATGGAAGCCAGCTGGGTGACTTTGGGCCAATCACCAGGAGACGGGGAGTTCTAGTTCTGTCTTAAGCACGAAAGTCATTTGGGTGACTTGGACCAATCATTGGGTGTCAGGGAGTTCTAGCCCCACCTTAGGGACGGAAGCCGGCTGGATGACTTTGGACCAATCACCAGGAGACGGTGAGTTCTAGTCCCGTCTTAGGCACGAAAGTCATTTGGGTGACTTTGGACCAATCACTGGGTGTCAGGGAGTTCTAGTCCCGTCTTGGGCATGAAAGCTGACTGGGTGACTTTGGACCAATCACGGGGTGACAGGGAGTTCTAGTCCTGCCTTAGGTATGGAAGCGGGCTGGGTGACTTTGGACCAATCACCAGGAGACAGTGAGTTCTAGTCCTGCCTTAGGCATGAAAATCTGCTGGGTGACTGGGCCAATCACCAGGAGAAAGTGAGTTCTAGTCCCGCCTCAGGCATGAAACCCGGCTGTAGAAATAACAACAACGTAGGAATACATTAATAGAGAAATAAATAATAGCGGTATAAATAAGAGAAATAATAGGAATAATGCAAACAGGAAAAAAAATATTACAAAGAATAGAGAGAATGGAAATGACGGAAATAGAACAGAAGGAACAGAGAGAACAGAAAGGATGGGAAAGTAAATGACAGAAAGAATAAAAGAGAAAGTCCGAAACGGTATATAGGGTTTTCTGCCTGGGCACGAGAGGTTGGACTAGAAGACCTCCCGAGGTCCCTTCCAACTCTGTTATTCTCTTCTCTTCCGTAAAGTGATAATAGAAAGAATAGGAAGGACAGAAACAGGAAGAAGAATAGAGAAGCGCAAATAATAGGAAGAATTGAGACAAGAGAAATAAATAGAAATGGAAAGAATAGGAATGGGGGGAAAATAGAATTTATTTATTTATTTGTCCTATGGAGAAGCCGCCCGTCTTGCTCATAAATGAGGCAGAAATAGCAATCTGCCAGCTCAGGAGGTCTGCCTTGGCAGAGACTGACTCACACATACGTGTGTGTGTGTGTGTGTCAAGGTGACCAACTTTTTTTACAATGAGAAGGAGGACACAAATAAATTGAAGAAAAAAAAAAATCGTAAATAAAAGAAACATTTTATTCATTGCAACAATAATACAGAATTCACTATAATATGATAAATGCATAACAAAAAACATTTGTAACAATAACAGTTTATATTGTAATTACGGTTACATGCCTATTAATTATTATTTCAATGAGTACTTTTCCATTGAATGAATATTTTTTTGTCACTGTATCACCTTCTAACAATATATTGGAAATATCTGAACAATGAAATATCCTTCATATTGAATTTTACGGCAAGAGCTGCAGCTAGAGTATCAACATTCAATCTCGATTTCTCACTTTTCCAAAGTTAGTCTTCAAATATCGAACTTACAATAGAAGGACTTACAATAAAAGTCAGGTTCTACATTTAGGCAAGAAAAACCAAATGCACAGGTATAGTATAGGGGGTACCTTGCTCAATAGTAGCAACTGTGAGAGGGATCTCAGAGTCCTAGTGGACAATCCCTTAAACAGGAGCCAGCTGTGTCCTGCAGCTGCCAAAAAGGCCAACACAGTGCTAGGCTGCATTAACAAAGGGGTAGAATCAAGATCAGGTGAAGTGTTAATACCACTTTACAAGGCCTTGGTAAGGCCACACTTGGAATACTGCATCCAGTTTTGGTCACCACGATGTAAAAAAAGATGTTGAGACTCTAGAAAGAGTGCAGAGAAGAGCAGCAAAGATGATCAGGGGACTGGAGGCTAAAACATACAAGGAACGGTTGCTGGAATTGGGTATGTCTAGTTTAACGAAGAGAAGGACGAGGGGGGACAGGATAGCAGTCTTCCAGTATCTCAGGGGCTGCCACAAAGAAGAGGGAGTCAAGCTATTCTCCAAAGCGCCTGAAGGCAGGACAAGAAGCAATGGATGGAAACTCATCAAGGAGAGAAGCAACCTAGAACTAAGGAGAAACTTCCTGACAATTAGAACAATTAACCAGTGGAACCACCTGCCTCCAGAAGCGGTGAAGGCTCCAACACTGAAAGTTTTTAAGAAGAGACTGGACAGCCATTTGTCTGAAATGGTATAGGGTTTCCTGCCTGAGCAGGGGGTTGGACTAGATGACCTCCAAGGTCCCTTCCAACTTTATTATTATTATTATTATTATTATTATTATTATTATTATTATTATTATTATTATTATTATTATTATTATTATTATTAAGGACTGTCCTCCCTAAAGGAGGATAATTGGTCACCTTACTCTCTCTCTCTCTCTCTGTGTCTCTCTTTCTCTCTCTCTCTCTCTCTCTCTCTCTCTC
>NW_015396404.1:0-1784 GCF_001527695.2 Protobothrops mucrosquamatus
ATAGAGAGATAGATAGAGGGATGGATGGATGGATGGATGGATGGATGGATGGATGGATGGATGGATGGATGGATAGATAGATAGATAGATAGATAGATAGATAGATAGATAGATAGATAGATAGATAGATAGATAGATAGATAGATAGATAGATAGATAGATAGATAGATAGATAGACGGATAGACGGATAGACGGATGGACGGATGGACGGATGGACGGATGGACGGATGGACGGATGGACAGATAGACAGATAGACAGATAGACAGATAGATAGATAGATAGATAGATAGATAGATAGATAGATAGATAGATAGATAGATAGATAGATAGATAGATAGATAGATAGATACTGACTGCCAGCTGCCAGCAATTCAGCAGTTCGATTCTCACCAGCTGAAGGTTGACTCAGCCTTCTATCCTTCGGAGGTCAGTAAAATGAGGATTAAGATTGTTGGGGACAATAGGCTGACTCTGTAAACCGCTTAGAGAGGGCTATAAAGCACTATGAAGCAGCATATAAATCTAAGTGCTGTTGCTACTGCTATTGCGATAGATAGATAGATAGATAGATAGATAGATAGATAGATAGATAGATAGATAGATATAGAAAGAGAGACACACAGAGAGAGAGTGATACAGATAGATATAAAGATATAGATTTAAATAGGGAGATAAAGAGTAAAGGTACTCTTCAATGTATAACCATAATTGAGCCCAAACTTTCTGTTGCTAAGCAAGACAGTTGTTAAGTGAGTTTTACCCTATATTAAGACATTTCTTAACACAGTTGTTAAGTGAATCACTGCAGTTGTTAAGTTAGTGACACGGTTAGAATCAGTCTGGCTTCCCCGTTGACCGTGCTTGTCAGAAGGTCACAAAAGGGGATCAACATGACCTGGGGACTCAGCAACGGTCATATATGCCAGTTGCCAAGCATCTGAAGTTTGATCCTGTGGCCACAGGGATGCTGCAGGTCGTAAATGTGAAAATCATAAGGGTGATAAAAATGATCACAAGTCACTTTCCTCAGTGCTGTTGTAACTTCGAATGTAAACAATTGTTTGTAAGTCAAGGACTACCTGTATGTGTAGATAGAGGTAGAGAGAAAAATCACAGTATAAATGGTGAACAGTACATTATCCACAGCGCCCTTTGATGACACCTTTAGAGGTGTATTCCTTTACTTCACTACGAACAGAAGCGGCTTCTTCTAACAGCTTTTGCTGTAATTATTAGGTAATGTTCTTCCACCATCAGATAAAATGGCATTTTTGCACAGTGTGCTTATCTCAAACATTTTTTTATGTCTGAAGTTTTTTTTTTTTTAATTGCCAAGAAGAAGAATTAGGTATTTGTTTCAGGTGATCCTAAGAATGGAAAACAAATGAAGCTGGGAATGACACAGCAGGGGTACCCAACATGGATCTTGGCCACTGCCAGGCTCCTGGGAAAGATAGCATTTCTGCTGGGTATGAAATGTATTGCTGCACTGCCATGAGGAAGCCTTCTTTCTTTCTTTCTTTCTTTCTTTCTTTCTTTCTTTCTTTCTTTCTTTCTTTCTTTCTTTCTTTCTTTCACAACTCCCTTAGCTTTGAATGAAATTTATTTTATTTTATTTATTTATATTTGGATTTATATCCCGCCCTTCTCCTCGCGGACTCAGGGCGGCTGACAATCAGTTAAAATACATAAATAACAATACAAATTTAAAATTAATTAAAAGAAATATTTAAACATTTGTCCAATTAAAATGTAATTAAAACCCCTCTAAAAATTACCCTA
>NW_015396404.1:4672-8315 GCF_001527695.2 Protobothrops mucrosquamatus
GATCGGCTAGTACCCCTAAACTGCATCCGAGGTGGTGGAAAAGAAGGTGACGGGATGTGTAGGATAGTTGGAAAAGAGGAAAGAGGAGAGGTCGTGGGTAAGAGGGGGAGGAAGGAAGAGGGAAGTAGGTAGGAAGGCTGAGGGAGTGTGGATGCAGGGGGGGGACCGCCGATTATTTCTGAATACTTACTGAGTAGGCTTTTTATGTGTTTGTTTCTCTAATGAAATGCACCATATTTGTATTATTTGTTCATATTTGAAAAATTAATAAAAATTTGTAAAACAAAAAAAAATACATTTTTATGCTGCCGTCTTCCCTGCAATGTATTCTGGGTGGCTTTATGAGATGAGAACCATAGAACTAACAATACTGAAACCTGAGTTTTAATTGAATATAAACATTCCTAACAACATTTTGAAGAGACATGTTGGATTCATGAGATTAAAAAAAACGATAGAATAGTCTCAAAAACAATATAGGTATTCAACATCTCCTATCAGTAAAAGCTATGGCACTTCAGAACAAAAAGCAGATTCCTGGAATAGCAGATGTTCCTAGAAAAGGCTAGCTAGTTTAAAGCAGAAAGATAACCATAGTGTATAGAAAATAGGGAAGAGGCTAGTTTCTTCAGCTCCATTATCTTCCACCAGTAAATGAGAATGGGATCCAGGAAAATGAACTCATATACTGTTCTGTCTAGAGACAGCTTCAACTGAGGGTGCAACACCAAGGATAGTATTGAGACTGAAGCTTCATAAAGACAGAATTTGCTTTTGCGTGTCCATAGCCTTCTCTGATCATCCTTGCCAATAATCATCCCTAATATTTTGAGATGGCAGGTATGAACAGTCCAAGACCAAATCATGAAAATAACCAAATACAAGTCAATGGAGAGAGTGAAAAGTGAAAAATGGCAACACAGTTAATGAAATTTGCCTTATTGCCCCATCCGATGATGCTCCCATCCACTAAAAACACAACCATACCTTCAGTAAGTGAAGTTTTGGGAAATTGTGGATGAATTCCCATTCCTGTTCCAGGTATTCAATGCAGCCAACAAAGATGATGTCCTTCAACTCACTTAATGCAAAGTTGCTAGCTCGCAGCGGCATCACAAAGTTCCGTAATCCAATCAGGGGCGAGGTGGCATCTCCAAAAACACAGACTACAATATGATCACGCAAGTCACTGAAATACCTCTTTTTGGGTTTCTACAGAAGATAAAACAGAGGGAATATAGAAACGAATTTGGCCAAACAGTAATGGAACTGAAAATACTGGAAAATTTAGATTATTTTACCAACCTCTACAGAGAATGCATAGATTGTACCAACATACAACCCTTTCACAAGCCTCAGATTTTGGTTCAGCTTTTAACAAGGTGACATACTCATCATTAATGCTAGTTCCAGATTTTGACAGATCTTTCAACAAGTTGCCTTCTATGAGGCTCAATGGGAGAAAGAAAGAAAGAAAGAAAGAAAGAAAGAGAGAGAGAGAGAGAGAGAGAGAGAGAGAGAGAGAGAGAGAAAGGAGGGAGGGAAGGAAGGAAGGAAGGAAGGAAGGAAGGAAGGAAGGAAGGAAGGAAGGAAGGAAGGAAGGAAGGAAGGAAAGAAAGAAATTTTTTTGGGTTCTTTCTATTGGTGTCTCTGCTGCTTACTTTGAAAGCCAATGCATCAAAGAGAGGCATGAACTTCAAAGAGAAGTAGTAACCTGCATTGCTGGAGATACAGATCTGATACCAGCCATGTTTAACACAAAGAATGGCAAAGAAATGAAAATATTTCAGTTGTAATAAATCTGAAACCCTAAATATCTGAAGGGGGAAGTCTAAGTTTCATGCTCCATGTCTTGAATTGTGTTTAGACATTGTGAATTGTACTCCTGAAATATAGCAAAAGAATGCTAAATCCACCACTGCTCCATTCCTAATCTCATAGTCCTCCTGGTACTGAAAACAGACATTTGAAATTGGGAAGGTCTTTAACTGATGGAGGTTTTATGTATGAAATAGAATCTATCACCTCTTACAAATCTAACAGATTGGTAATTTGCCCATCAAGTGAGATGTCACTTGTGACTCATCTTGTTGAATGAGATCTTAACCAAGTATTTAACAGGGGAAAAATATTAAACTTGAGGTCACCATACCAATTAAAACAGACAAAACCCACACAAAATCTAGTTCTAGCCTATGGATTAGTTCTTAGCACCCTACAGATTTATTATTTATAGCATAATATTTGCATAGCAAATATATATATACCTCAACCTCTTAGAAAAATCTAAACTATCCTTTGGTCCACTATAAGGTGATGTATGTCTCTTCTGTCTATTATAGCCTTTTGTTATAGATTTCTGGGAACCTAATAATGTCATGTTGTGTCAGAGAACATAATGGTTATTTGTCATACTGGGTATTTGACATGACAAGGTGACTATGCTTAGGTGTGATGGAAGAAATCTTTAGATGATTGGAACATTCCCTATCAAGAGCTGTCAAGCAAACATTCATAAAACCGTTTCTTCATAATGGTTTTATCTTTGAAGGCAAATAAAAGATTCATGTCAGGGAACTTTGCTGATGAGTGATTAGAATCATTGCCAAATTAAATGATCATCTCTAACTAATTGGATTAGTTTAAATTGAATAATGAAATTTCAAGCTGTATTTAGTGGAACGTGCCTTAAATCCAATTATTAGTCTGTCAAGTGATGCTAAACAATGGAAGTGATTCATTCTATAACCTTTTAATAGATGCTGGGGGTACAGGAGGAGGCTAGCCTGATTGGAATATGAGAGAAAAAGATGAATTTGCTATATTGAAGACAAAGACTAATGTGCATATTAAGTCCGATAGAAGAGGTTTCAACATAAATATCTTATCCCAAACTAAAGATGCTTCAAATTTCTTCTCAGAGTTTGGCACTCCAATGAATAGTTTAAATAATAAGTTATTTTTCTATGTTATTGTGTTTATTGATAAGGTCTCCAAACAGCCAAATTACTGTGACCATGTCGGAAGACATATAAGTGTCAGCACAAAAAAAATCTCGGGCTTTGAACTACCACATCAGCGATGGACAATCCTGAATAGCATTTGCAGTTCACATGGCATCTGCCAGAACTCTCTGTATAAATGGGGCATAGCATCATCCCCTCAGTGTGACTGCGAGGTCCCACATTAAACTGTAGATTACATTGTGATCGTCTGTAAGCAGAGAGCATATATATCTGATTTATTTATTTTTAATGTTAATAATGCTGCGCTTCAATGGTTAGATGGCCTAGACCAGGGGTAGGCAACCTTGGCTCTTTTATGACTCGTGGACTTCAACTCCCAGAATTCCTGAGCCAGCCATGCTGAGGGGAAAGGGAGAGGTTTCCAAGCTGAGCCATGCTGGCTCAGGAATTCTGGGAGTTGAAGTCCACGAGTCATAAGAGAGCCAAGGTTGCCTATCCCTGGCCTAGACATTGATCTTTGAACATAGATCTTTTAAACATCTAACATTTTATTGGGTTCTACTAATCTAGTTGAAATGCTAATATATATTGCTAGTCCATTTGTGATATGCCATACGCTAAATAAAAAAATAACTGTGACTGACCATCGCTATTTTAGGCATCACCGATGTTAGAAG
>NW_015396405.1:0-8314 GCF_001527695.2 Protobothrops mucrosquamatus
CCAAGTCAGATTTGGGACCCATATCTTCCCACTATGCTTTTATTGTATTATGGAAAAAAGAGAAACCAACATAGGAACCCATAACTCACATTGGTGACTTCCCCAACACTCCAAAATAAGGGAAAACGCAAGATAGTCAGGAACACAGGAACATCATGAGGTA
Source organism: Protobothrops mucrosquamatus (assembly GCF_001527695.2). Taxonomy (NCBI): domain Eukaryota; kingdom Metazoa; phylum Chordata; class Lepidosauria; order Squamata; family Viperidae; genus Protobothrops; species Protobothrops mucrosquamatus. Next base: position 164 of record NW_015396405.1, read on the forward strand.
AATTAAGCAGCATACAGAACACAGAAAAGAAAAAGGTGGGGAAAAAGGGAAACTCTCCCTTTATCCTTGCAGCAACCAATTGTAGCTTAGATCGCCTCAATTAATCATCTACAAGTGTGTGTTTGGCCTACTATACATTTTACTGCTCCAGCTACTAAATTCAACATCCCAACTATGTTCCTGAGCTTCCTTCCAACATGCAGCTCCTAGATGCCACATTCTTTATCTTCTGATATTGGGGAGAAGAGGGCATCCATTGAACACCAGGCGGGCTTGGAGAGAGATAGGCCTGGGCGTTTAGGAGAATCATTTGCCTGTATGGTGCTACCTACAGTCTTGAGAGACCAGCCTGCCACCTGATTAAGTTTCAAAGTATGCTTTGTGCCCTTTCGATTCCTACTTGTGTTCAGGAAAGGAAATTGCATTGGTCAGAAAACTGTCAAACTCAATGGGCCAATTAACTGAATCACCATTAAGACAATTTCATATTAGTAATAGGAGAGTGTGAAGCATAACATCGTGCATTTTGATCATCCGCATGAATCACTTTAATACTTTCCTCCCAGAATCACACCATAATTGTTGGTGACATCCTCTGCCATAATGAGGACTAATGAAATAACGGTGCCAGTAGGAAAAGGCAGATGGCAACCATGAACTATGAGATTTAGCTTTCACTGTTTTTTAAAATCACCTCTCCCAACGGTTAGACAGGCCTTAGCATACCCGCATACCTACCTGGTGCATTGGAGTGCAATTCCCAGTATGCTCATCCAGCATGCTAATTGTGCGTTCCCTGATTGGTTGGAATCATTAGTATGCAAAATAAAGCTTTGATTGTATCATGGAAAAATATGAAATCAACAGAGCAATCCATAAACCCCACAAAAATCTAATAGTGGCAACACTGAACATTGGCCAACACCATTTCATGACCTTTGAAGGATTTGACTACAACTGGTCCTCAACTTACAACTCCATAACTGAGCCCAAAATTTCTCTGGCTAAGAGAGAATTAAGTGAGTTTTGCCCCCATTTATGACCTTTCTTGCCACGGTCATGAAGTAAATCACTGCAGTTGTTAAGTTAGTAACATGGTTGTTAAATGAATCCAGCTTCCCCATTGACTTTGCTCATCAGAAAGTCTCAAAAGGGGATCACGTGACCCCAGGACACAGCAACTGTCATAAATATGAGTCAGTTGCTAAGCATCTGAATTTGGATCACATGACCATGGGGATGCTGCAACAGTTGTAAGTGTGAAAAACAGTCATAAGTCACTTTTTTCCATGCTGTTGTAACTTTGAATGGTCACTAAACAAACTGTTGTAAGTTGAGGACTACCTGTACTTGAATTTGTTCTGCAATTCCCAGCCCTGTCCAAAGCAACAGGTGTTTTTAATAGATAGATAGATAGATAGATAGATAGATAGATAGATAGATAGATAGATAGATAGATAGATAGATAGATAGATATAGATACAGATACAGATACAGATACAGATACAGATACAGATACAGATACAGATACAGATACATACATACATACATACATACATACATATATATCCTTAATAGTTGCAAAACTAGTTGATATATATATCAATCCCCATGATATTGCAGTGTAGCCTCTTATAGTTCTCCGAAATATTCAGAGATTCTTGCAACCCCTTAACCTTCAAAAATTTCTCGTTAGATGAATGACAGTAACATGCACGCACAAAGAATAAGAGAATCAGAGAGAAAGTAAAGTGGCAGAAGCTATTTCAGGGTCCCTAAGTGCCTTTTTCCTCTAAATAATTAAAAAAAATAGAAAGAAATTAAATGCAACGGTTCTCTATTTAAACACGTACGGAGCCTATGAATAATGGGGATCATAAAGACGTATGAAGAACTATAAAAATGAAAATCTCCTTTGTAAATGCTAATATTGATTATTCTCCAAGTGCTCGTATATCCAAAAAACTACACAATGTCTTCATTTGACTTAGTTCATATTTAAGTTTAATGTGGATATTTGGTAACATGGTATAGTTGATTAGTAATTGCATTAGCATTTGAAGTCTGATACGTTTCATATTTAACTATTCTCCAGAGCAGAGAATTCTCCCCTGCAGCAACTTTGAGAACTATGGACTTCAAGTCCCAGAATTCCCCAGCCATCATGCAGTCTACANTTCATTTGACTTAGTTCATATTTAAGTTTAATGTGGATATTTGGTAACATGGTATAGTTGATTAGTAATTGCATTAGCATTTGAAGTCTGATACGTTTCATATTTAACTATTCTCCAGAGCAGAGAATTCTCCCCTGCAGCAACTTTGAGAACTATGGACTTCAAGTCCCAGAATTCCCCAGCCATCATGCAGTCTACATAATTCTGAAGTCCACACATCTTAAAGGTGCCAAGTTTGAAAAATGCTGCTCTAGACCTTTGATATTTGATAGCTAATATACAACAGTATTACATTTTCAGTGAAATTCGATCATAAAAATAGAGACCTTTAAAGATTTTATAAGGCTGCATTTTAAAGTTGTTTCACAGTAGACAGCTCAGATAGGCTGACTGTTCAACAAAGGCTTAAACTGAAGCAGAAAGCTCTTTTAAATTCTTTTTTGGCAAATAAGATGCAATAGCTACATCCTAATTTTTTTTCTGCAGTTCATTGATTCTCCACATTCTGAATTTCACTGATAAACAAGGCAGATGGATATACCGTAGATCCGTGGTGGCAAACCTATGGCACGCGTGCCACAGGTGGCACGCAAAGCCCTCTCTGTGGGCACAGGCGCCATTGCCCCAGTCCTAGGCCTTCAGTTGGATTTTATAAAACCTTTTCGCTTTAGGCCTCCGCCGCCGTGTGCAAAAAAAAAAAAGGTTCAATCAATCAGTTTCAACTTCTCACGGAAAGAAAAAGATCTTGCAAAATTGGAACTGATTGATTGAACTTTTTAGTCCCACCCAGTCTGCCGTTACCACCACAGCCACGCCCACCCAATGGGCCACGCCCACCCAGCACACGACGATACATAAGTGGGTTTTGAGTTGCAGTTTGGGCACTCGGTCTCTAAAAGATTCGCCATCACTGCCGTAGATCAATGGTTTCTTAACCTTGGCAACTTGAAGATGGGTGGACTTCAACTCCCAGCTGTGCTGACTGGGGAATTCTGGGAGTTGAAGTCCACCCATCTTCAAGTTGCCAAGGTTGAGAAGCATCGCTGGAGAAAAAGTAAACAGCTCCCACAACTCCGTTGAAGGCCTACGTGAGTTCACAGCGCTCAGCCACCGAAGAAAGTCCTTGCTGCACTTGCTGCTTGATTTATTGTAGTGGGATACAGGGATTTATAACCGCTAGAAAGTATTCTTTCGGAGTAAAAAACCTGCCACAAGATATAACGGAAATTTGGCTACCATATACCATCCCAAGGCTGTTTAGCTCTCAAAATGGGTAATTAAAGCATTAATCTCCTTTCGGAGCAGATCAAGAAAGTAGATAGCTGAAATTAAATGAGAAGTGTGACAAACAAAGATGCTGAATTGGCAGGAATGGGCATTCAGGGGAAGTACAACGTATTTAGAGTTGCCAACTTTTCCTTGTACTTCTGCCTTTGAGAATTGCCCGAAGGATGGACATTTGCAAGCAATCAATTTTGCTTACAACGTGAAAATCATCTTCGGCTAATGTCTGTATATGAAGCTGCTAATAAGGAGGAAAGCAGAATGTATTCCTTGCCAGTTGGCAATCTTAATGGCATTTTATCATCCCATCCATTTCTGACGTTTTTCTGATGAAAGCTAATGCTTTTATAGGACTGCAAAATCCAAACAGCCACTAGAGGGCAATAACGAATTGGAGAAATGCTAATTCTTACCTACCCTCTAGTGGTCATCCAAATTTCTGCAATGCGATATTTTGTTGTAAGCTCTCTTTTCTGAAACCTAAATTCACATGTACATTCCGCAGCAGAACGCCACAGTATTCTATCAGCAATTGAAGCAACTACTTGCCAATGTTCTTAAGAGCAAATATAGCCGATCCTGAATGAGGATAAAGTATCTTTGGCTGCTTCCAGCCAATTTTTAAACTTGATTGACAAGAAATCTGAAAAAGCAAAAGAATCTGAGTCAGGCTAATATATTTTGCAAGAATCTTTTTCCCCTCTAAAAAAAAAAAAACCCCACCATGAAAGCCAAGATGTCTACTGTAATGGAATGTGAGGGTGACCTTAGAGCAGGGGTGTCAAACTCAATTTCATTGAGGGACACATCAGCATTGCGATTGCCCTTGGGAAGCTGGGTGGGTGCGGCCTACTGGGTGGGCGTGGATGGAGTGGGTGTGGCCTACTGGGTGGGCATGGCCAGCTCTACATCGTTCACGTCAAGGGTGCCTGTGGGGGCCTGGGCAGGAGTGGGATAGATCTGAGGGTCTCTGGCAGAAGGGGGTGGGACTGGGGCAAGCGCCAAGGCATGGTCCATTTCTTCATTCCTCACAAAGGGTGACACCTCCCCAGCATCCACCCAGGGGGAGGGGCCGACACAGCAGGAGCTGGTTCCTCACTGTTTCCAGATGGCCTTGTGGAGCTAAGACTGAATGCATTTCAGCATAGATGGCCACCACAAAATTGTACATTGGCTCCTGGCCGGCCTGGGCCAGGGCCAAGGTGGTGGGGGCCGTTCCCTCACTGTTTCCAGGATGGCTTCGAGGGCCATGTGAAACCACTTCGCGGGCCGCATCTGGCCTCCGGGCCTTATGTTTGACATGTCTGCCTTAGAGGATGAAGGGAAAAGAGACTGCCCAGGAAACAATCAAATAAGAGAGCGGGGAGCCCTCAGTGGCTTAAAGATCAGAGAAAGAAACCTAGGAAGGGTTTCACTCTAATTGATCAGTCTGTTAAAAGTGATGGTGGAAACTTAATACCATTAGACTTGCAAGGTTGATCTCAGCCCTCCCAGGTAAATCAAACCGGAAACATCTTTTAGGTTTCAATCTGAGTTGGGCATTGGAAACAAGAGGTTTTGTGACCCACCTCAGCTAAGAAAACAGAACTCTTGAAACAGGCATTGTCTTAAAAGGAAACTTTTATGAGGGGTTAGTGACAGTAGGGAAGTCAAGGCGAGATCTGGGGAAAAGCCCGCTTAAACGGTATAGTTAAACTAGCAATCTTCCTCCTCCCACCAAAGTCATAGTGTCCATTTGAAATCCAGCCAATCCACAGGTGGCACGCTGTGCAGGTAACTGGCACAGTTGGCGCGCATGGCAAAGTCTTCTCCAGTTTCGTTTCTCTCTAACCATCTCCCTGATAAGGAGACACATTCCTTTCTCAAGGGGACAGAGGTGGGAGAAGAAAAGTAGAAAGCGAAAGTTATCCCAAGCGAAAGCAAACATCCCCCCTCCCCCCAGCAGAATGGCAGGCCCCCAAACAACAGCACAAGAGTATACATGCAAGGAAGACAATGAGGATTTGGGGACCTGACAGGTTTATTCTTCCAAGCTTTCAGACTCAGGTTGAAACCTATCATCAGGGAACTTCTCTCTCTCTCCAGAATCAGAAGTTCCCTGATGATGGGCTCCAGCACGAGCTTGGAAGAATCAACTTTTGGTCCCGTTGACCGACTCAGATTGAATCCTGCAATATTATTCAATTTCAATTTATGATTATTACAGCCAAAGGCCAACGCATAAATTAAACATTCAAATAAAACAAAACTAAACAGAACCAGCACAAGAAGACATAGCAATATAGCAATATTATTCTGAGACATGTACGTTTCCTTTCACATGAAGCATGTTTTGATGAGCTACTTCTACTTTATGGTAAAGCTACATTAACCGAAGCTTGCAGGTCTCACGATACAAACTTCCTGCCATCACTTTTAACCACTAGGGCAGGTCCTTCCTAAGCTTCTCCCTCTGGCCATTAAGTCACTGGGGGCTCCTCCCACTCTTCTCTGGTTGTTTCCTAGGCAGCGTCTCTCCCCCACATCTCCCAAAGTCAATCCGCACACTCCATTACATCCACCCACACTGTCCATTTTCATGAGAATACTCCTGCTTTTCTCTTAGGCCCAGTTGACAAGGAACCTAACACAGAACACACAATCTGTGTGGACAAGCTATATTAATGGCAGCTGTCTTTGCTTTCCTATCACTGCTGCAACACTACAGTATTGCATGCAGATGTTTCATTGTCCCCTGGGAATAGAACTTCTGCTTAGGAACTTTCCAGCATCTTTTTGATCCATCTTTTCCACCTTATCTGTTCCCTTTTCATTGCTGAAGCTACAAATAGAGAACACCAGGCCATAGCTAAGATGAGGGAATGAGCTCCTGCGTGACCTAATGAGGTCAATTGGCATACATATCACCAAGCTACTAAGCCAAGGAGTAAGATGTAAATATATTAGTATCCTTTCCCTCCCCCCTCTCATTCCCAGGGCGGCTGGCAGTTGCATGTCACCCGACCTTTCCTCCTGCTAATTAATGTCCCAGGTAATGGTTTCTTTTGATTCACCAGCAGGTGAATCAAAAGACCTGCAATTGTGATCTTTGTCACAATTCTGTGTTGAAATCATCCACACCATGTCCAATAATAGCCTTAGCAACGCACAGAGCTGGCTCCAGGCTGCAAACCATGTTTCCCTGATGTTTGCTCAATATTTCCATGAGAATTAAACACATCTATTACAGACATGAGGATGCTAACAGGCCCCAGGAGTAGATACCAAGCTATAACTCAGTAGAAGGGCCTTGCCAGCACCACAGATGGTGGCACTGAGACTGAGCCGAAGCCCAGAGAAGGAATGCGCAACCTACAATGAGCAGTAAGTCTGGCGTTGCTTCAGCTGGCAACCAGGAAGGGGGAAGAACAGATGGGGATGTCTCCAAAAGTCCTTGCAGGTCCAGCGTTCTTGAAGACTAACTTGATGCCTCCATGCTGAGATAACTACTTCTTTTACTTAGCTCTGTAGCGTGTTGAGCAGTGGTCAATTACAGTTGGCAAACAAAGCAATTACATTCTTCATAATAGTGTTACTCAGCTACCAAGGCAAGATGGCATTTCAATCATATTTAAAGTCCCCCCCCCAACGTGTTCAAGATAGCATAGAGCAAAATCTTCTCTACTCAGCTGGGAATTGACTCAGCTCAGCACCGGCTTCCTTGGCCATCAGTTGGAAAAATCTCCTTGGATTCCTGAGGATTGTTGTATATTATCTAATGAGGACTGTGGTTTCCCAAACTATTGAGGATAGTCAACTCGGCTTCCAGTTCCCTGACTGCAGAGAATAACTCAGGTGTTCAGAAAGGGATTCCTCAGTGAACAGGTGTCACAAAAAGTATTTTCAAGAAACAATTAAAAAAATGAACAAAAGGATGAACACACTGGGAACACATTTTCCCATCCAAGTCAGAACATAACAGAATAACAGAGTTGGAAGGGACTTGGGAGGTCTTCTAGTTCAGGGCTTTTCAACCAGTGGTACGGGTACCACTTGTGGTACATTGGCACCTGGCAGGTGGTACGCGACCATCTTAGAAAAGTGGTAGCAGGGGAGGGGAATGAGCTGAACCATAGGCAGCACTGCACAAGCCTGAGCAAGAGATAGTTGAAGCTGCAGGCTGTCAGGGCTCAGTGGCAGTGCCAGGATCAGCGCCAGGCTCCAGCTGGAGCTCAGCACTGATCCTGGCGCTTCTGCTGAGCCCAGAAGAAGCGCCGATCAGTTGGAATGTTGCAGCATCTCCAGGGTCTTGTGATTTACATTCAGATGCTTGGCAACTGATTCATATTTATGACGGTCACAGTGTCCCAGGGTCTTGTGAAGTGACCAAAACCTCCTGCAACCACCCAGCAGATGGGGGGAATAAAAACCAAACATCCCCCCACCCCACCCCCGCTGACAATCCTCAACAGAAATGCTCACAACAATGAAAACCTCGGACAGGAGGAAGAGCGCCGCCGGGCGGGCAGGCAGGTGTCTTGCTTGGCTGTGGCTTGGGGGGCACTTTTTCCAGTGCCATTGTAACTTCGAACAGTCACTAAGCGAACTGTTGTAAGTCAAGGACTACCTGTACTTTATCACTTTTTTTCCTTTTTTGGGGGGGGGGGTCATCAAGTTTTTGACACCTTGCTAGGCGACTGGTGGTACTCGG
>NW_015396406.1:0-1120 GCF_001527695.2 Protobothrops mucrosquamatus
GACTGGCCTAGGGGATTTTATAGGGGTTTTAATTACTTTTAAATTTGACATTCTCAAATATTTCATTTTAATTAAATTTTAACTAGGTGTAATATGTTAGCTTTTTATCATTTGTCAGCCGCCCTGAGTCCGAAAGGAGAAGGGCGGGATATAAATACAATTAATAATAATAATAATAATAATAATAATAATAATAATATGTGACAGCAAATGCAAAAGGAGGCAAGTGAGGTCCCTTGGGATAGCAAAAAAATGCAACTTGTCCCACAACCAGATTTTGAAAGAATATAGAAAACTTATAAGAGAGAAATCCTCTGGTTTTCTTTTTTAGAAACCTGTGACAGTGCTGAAAGTTCCTTTTTCAGAAGCAGAAGTTCTGGTCTAGTTGAAAAGTTTAGAAAAGTTTTGACCTTAACAGTTTGGACATTAGCTTTTAGTGCACATGCCACTCTTCTTGTGAGGGAGGGAGGGAGGGAGGGAAGGAAGGAAGGAAGGAAGGAAGGAAGGAAGGAAGGAAGGAAGGAAGGAAGGAAGGAAGGAAGGAAGGAAGGAAGGAAGGAAGGAAGGAAGGTCAAATCTTTGGTCATAGCCCAGCACAGAGGAAAAAACAACAGAAGAGAACTAAAAACCAAAATCAAACATATATAAACAAAATAAATAAAAAGAACTCAATCATCTATGATCATATAGAAGGCCACTCATCCTGACTGTTGAACAAACTATTAAACCATCACTACATGAAATAATATTAATCAGTCTTTTCATTCCAATGATAGAGACTGAGTTTATACGCATTTATTTTTATGTATTTATTTTTATTCTGCTTTTGTTATTGTTATAAATAACTTTAGTTGTTTGTGAAAATAATGAAGGCGGAATATAAATAAAAACAAACAAAATAAATAAATAACCCAAGGCAGCAAACATACCTAATACTTTTTCCTCCTCCTGTTTTCCCCTCAACAAATATGTGAGGTGGGTTGGGCTGAGAGAGAGTAGCTGGCCCAAAATCACCCAGTCAGCTTTCATCCCTTAGACAAAACTGCCTCTCTAACATAGTATCATAAACCCAAGATGATAATCCTGAGTTGCACTGTCCTTACAGTGCTGAAAAATAATG
>NW_015396406.1:3589-8314 GCF_001527695.2 Protobothrops mucrosquamatus
TTTGTGCAAGCAAATCCATTTTTCTTGATTTTATTTTAAAGGTACAACGGCAGCCTATTTGTGCAGCATACGACCAAGACTTTGTTGGCTTCTAATCAGAAAGGAGAACGGTTTCGGAATAACAAAAGGACTAAATGTGTGGGAGTATTTTGCATAGTGTCACCTAAAACAAAGCAAAGACAGGTAGAGAACACACTTCAGGATATCTATACTGTTCCTTTCTTCTTCCCACCCCCCACCCCGAAAGGGATGGGGGGGAGGGTGAAATGCAAACCATCCAAGAGGTTATATATTTACTAGGGACGCAAGCCGGGCTGATGAGAGGGAGTGATGCTGAATGTCACTTGCATTGTTGCCCACTGATAGACTACCACTGACAGGGTGAGGCTGACAACATGACATGTGGTGTGCTAGCCAGCTCTGGGGGTCAGTAGGAGCTTAGGGATGGGTGCCCAACCAGGAAATCGGAGGAGAGAGAGAGAGAGAGAGAGAGAGAGAGAGAGAGAGAGAGAGAGAGAGAGAGAGAGAGAGAGTGTGTCTTTGGGGATTCTGATCCCTTTGGGGCAAGCAGCAAAAAAACCCTCTGTGAGTTGCCATACATCTCCTGCTGAGAAAGTGTTGGTAAATTTCACTTCCAGAATAGGTTTGCTGTCACTCTGGAACAAAGGCCAATGGTGGAAAAGGAAGAGCAGCTGAAGAAGGAAAACGGAGGAAGGAAAACCTTTGGCCAGCATCAGAGGAGAATGTGATGAGGGGAGGCAGGGGGGAATGAGAAAAGCAAAAATACATTCCTGATTGAACTTATGTCTTTTATTCAGTTCACAAAAAGGCTAGCTTGTCATAACAGGGACTGCAGCTGGGTCTTTATGCTCCCTGAATTAAAAGCATACAAAGCTCAGGGCTAAAGTCATTCTAATCTTATGTGCACCCAAAGCTGCGTGTCAATTACCTATGTGCTGTAAAGTTGTTTAATTTCTTTTGTTTTGCCTGTTTTATTTTGGACCTGCCAGTCAAAGAGAAAGGCAAGGAGTCAAACAAAACTATTAAGCCACAATTTGCGAAAGATTTTTAGAATCTTACCTCACTGCTGAGTTGAACTGCTTTCCACCCATCCTTGAGTTGGCAGAAAACTAAACCGGCATGAAATTTTTTCTTCCCATTGCTAAACCCTCTTTTGCCTTTGCTTCAGGCCACTGCAGTCCCTTGATTTCCTTCCAAGGTTATGGGTGACAAATAGCCTTTCAGACTTTATACACCTTGAGGCTGCCCTCCGTAAGAGGAAAAGCATGATTTTAATTGTTGGTGCAACTAATGATGACTTAAGCCTGCCTCACTAGTGGGCTGGGGATCTTATGAAATTTGCAGGTCACAGAAACAGCGCAGGGGGAAAAAAAGATTTTTGCACTCTGCTTAGGTGCAATTGGAAAGAGTTCCTCATTGCAACACCGCTGACTATTCAGATATTCAGGCATGTTTCTGCAGACGTGGACTTCCTACAACAGGCGCCTGTCTTAAATAATAAGTAGAGGACTCAGGCAGCCATATTCTTACCTTCAGATGTTCTTTCTTTTTTCTGTGCTTCCAGAAATCACAATATACCTCGATCCAGAGAGAAAGCGATAGATAAATTGATTAGTCTCATGACTATATTAAAAAATAAATTAGGATCCAATTCCAGGATAAAATGGATAAAAGAAAATACAATAATAAAATACTTTTGTGGTAAATTACAAAGACTCAACATTCAAATAAATACATCACCTTTAGAGGATATCCCAGTCTGTTTGATGTAATGGGTTCAACTGCCTTAGCTATAAACTTAGCAGTTTTGCTCACAATGTACACATTAGAACTCAGAAGGAAATAGGACAACTGCGATTCAGATTCCTATGGGCTGTTCTTTCAAGTAGGAATGGTAAGTATCTAAGCCTAAGAAGGGCTTATAATTGACAGGGAAACAAAACTTGAGCAATATCTTCAATAGCTGGGGCAGCACCTCTACACCTCCTCTCATGATATGGTAGGTGATGGAAGCACTTATATTTGGTTATGAAATCCAACAACTTACAGTAAATCCAGCTCTAGAATAGACTTTCACTAAGAATTGCATCCAACTCATTCAATTTTTCAAATTGAAAAATAGTTGTGTTCTTATCCAACCAATTTAAAGATCTATTTTTTGCCAATAACTCCATGTCAGTTTGAGCACTGATATCTAATTTCTAATTTCCTTGCCTGGGAAGTAGCTGAGGGTAAATACTGGGTTGGAAGCTTCTTTCTAATATGTTCATAATGGAAAGCTAGAATACTTCTAAGGCAGGGGTCCCCAACCTCTACCGAGTTGTGGCCCGGGCCGCAGAAGTGGCAGGTGAGCACATGTATGTGCATAGTTTCACTTGCGCAAGCAGTGGGCAAGCAAGTGCACATGTGAAGCTCCATTTGCATGAGCGGCATGCGTGCGTGCCTGCCGCTCACACAAATGAAGCTGTGTGCATGCCCACTGCTCACACAGAACCATCCCCTCTCCCCCCCCCCCCCGTTTGCAAAGCCAGAAAGGTTGGGGATTGCTGTTTTAAGGCAGTATTTTCAAACTTGGCAACTTTAAGATGTGTGGACTTCAACTCCCAGAATTCCCCAGTCAACATGACCAGAGAGCTGCTCATGTGGCTCCATTATTGAGGAGGCAATTTTTATCCCCCTCTCCTATGGTTTGTATTTTTGCTTTTGTGATATTTATTAATAAAGTGTTTAATTTTTTTGTTTTTTGTTTATTGCTCTTATTGATTCTTGCTCATCGTCCAGAGTTGGCTGTCGTTAGATAAATGTAAATAAGGGAGGCCTGAGTACAAAATAAATGTAAATAAGGGAGGCCTGAGTACAAAAACATACAGTATCATTATATTTAGTGTAGATCTTGACCCCATCACACATTGCCTAACTTACTTAGGATGCCAGCTTTCTTGAAAGGATAACAATGGGGAAAACTCCATGCAGAAAAAGCAGGATGGAAATGTAATACTGTAAATAGTTCTCTAATTTTCTCCTGTCCTTCAAACATCCTAGCTAACCTATACTATAAAAACTTCTATTTTCTCCTGGTTGCATTTGAAATAGGTCTCATAGATCAGGAAAAAAAACCTAAGATTTATTTTGATGGATATGTCCTAAAGTCTCAGAGACTGCTTTTAGCAATTTTAGGGCAAATCTGTAGCTTCTGCTCTGTCCATGGCCAGAGCAATAAGCCATGCTTATTGCTTCCTGAGCCCAGCAATGGAGGATATTGTCCTCCTCTTTCTAAGCTTAGGTTTTCCAGCTTCAGTTCAAAGCAACTGTTTTTTTCCCAGAACTGCCTTAAATTCTTCAAGCTTATGATTTCCAGAGGTTTGTTCCATTCTAGTAGCAGCCTCAATTCCAATTGGCTGGAATGCCTGGCCCCTCCCCTCCAGAATCTGGTCATTATTCTGTACATCTTGCGTTTCCTTCCTTCCTTCCTTCCTTCCTTCCTTCCTTCCTTCCTTCCTTCCTTCCTTCCTTCCTTCCTTCTGTCCATCTCACAAACATGATTCGGGGGGGGGGCATACAGTAAAAAACAACCATAAAAAGCAAACACTAAAAATAATCCATAATAAAAGCAGCAATAATCTGGAAGGGGGGGGGAGGATTTTTGGAAAGTTATTGAGGATGGGGATAGTCTCACCTAGTTGCCAGCTGGTTGGCAGTTGTTGTTTTTTTATATTTATATAATCTGGTATTTGATCCAACAATGACCCATGAAATCAGTGAACTGGCCTGATCCTTAGAAGCTCATGCTCCATTCAATCCTTATATCTCCCAGTGGGTACACTTTTGGTTTTTTGCCCCGGCTGGGGTGCAGCATCTTCCTCTTGCTGTACTCCTTGTCCTCTGTTCCTTTTATTATTTTCTAAAAACTTTTTTAATTGCAAAGCAGGAATATTGCCATTTTGTTTTAATGAAGCTGAGCCATTAGTTCTTTCTTGCTACAAAATTTTCATGGATTTAAAGAGGAATGTAGGAACCTGCGAACAGCCTGTTCCCTATTGCTTTGATTATTGTCGCATCAAAGTAATGATGGTACTATAAAGGAGGGGGGGAAAGAAAATGTCTGTGTAAGTGTCTAGGAGATAATGTAGGAAGGGGGAGTGTGAAGGCATCCATGTGTTCAAACATCTGGGAAAGCAAAGTAAAGGGAGAGTGATTAAGTGAGGAATCCTTAAAAGAAAAAGGCAGGCATTGTTAGACCAATCCTCAAAGGAACCAGCCAATGAAATTTGCCTTCCCTAGACAGATGGGAAAGGCGAGAAGCAGAGGAACATGGATTTTGAATCAAAATCAGCCTGGCCCTGTTGCCAACCCACTGCAACCCAGACTGGAATTTCTGAATTTCTGATTTAAGAAACAACTGAGAACATCATGGGAACAAGTAGCTTAGGGTGCAGTGCAGAATTACCTTTAGCCAATCTGATGCCCTACGGATGTGCTGCAGTGTGATTCCCGACATTCTTTAGAGGACCCGGGGCAGGGGCGGTGGGGTAGCGGTCATTATAAGGGAGAGCCTTTGTCCGAGGGAGACCACTGTGCCTCAGATAGACGGTGTGGAGTCCCTCCTGGTGAAATGGGGGCAAGGGGTTCAAGTGGGTCTGTTGATTATATACCTGGCTCCCTGCTATGTATCAACAGCCCTGCCTGAGCTGGCCGACGTAATAG
>NW_015396407.1:0-8313 GCF_001527695.2 Protobothrops mucrosquamatus
TCTATCGTTTTAACTCATTTAACCATCTTTTCCTACAAGCTTCCCTTAATGGATCAGAGAGACAGGTAGTCCTCGACTTACGAACACATTTGTTTAGTGACCATTCAAAGTTACAACGGCACTGAAAAGAGTGACTTATGATCATTGTTCAGACTTCAGATTTCAGAAAAGGCAGGCACAGCCACACTTCTCTGTGCATTAATGATCACCTGTGGAGATGGTTACCAGCATCAAATTCCTGCGTGTGCAGCTCACGAGTAGGCTGGCTTGGTCGCTCAACAGCGAGACCCCGGTGAAGCGGGCACAGCAGCGCCTGCATTTTCTGCGTCGCATGAGAAAAGCACATCTTCCTTCCCCTGTCCTGACCACTTTCTACAGAGGGATGATGGAGAGCATCCTGTCATACAGCATCACCGTCTGGTTCGGAAGCATCCCTGCTTCAGACAGGAAGGCGGTGCAGAGAGTGGTGAGGACGGCAGAAAAGATGATTGGCAGTTCCCTCCCTTCCATCCAGGACATGGCACAGAAGCGTTGCTTGAGCAGGGTCCGTAAGATTGTCTGGGACACTACCCATCCTCTTCACAACCTGTTTTCCTTGTTCCCTTCTGGGAGGAGGGGGCTTCGTGGTATCCGTAGCAGAACATCCAGATTCAGCCATAGTTTCATTCCATACAGCATTAACCTTGTGAACTCTCAAGCCTCCTCCTTCCCTTATATATTCAAAATGGACAGTATTTAATATTTATTTGCTACGTATATGTAGGGGTGTGGGTCTATATATATGTTGTATATAGTATGTTTAGATGTGCGTCATGTATGTGTTTCACTTTGAGAGTGGGCAACTAAATTTCATTTTTGATGTGTGCCGTTGTGCCCACAGTAAGAAAATGACAATAAAGGTTATCTTATCTTATGACCGTTGTAGCATCCCCAGGGTCACATGATCAAAATTCAGGCGCTGGGCAACTGGCATGTATGACGGTCGTAATGTCCTGGGGTCACGTGACCCCCTTTTGCGATCTTCTGAGAAGCAAAGTCAATGGGGGAAGACAGATCCATTTAATAGCCGTGTTACTCGCTTAACAGCTGCAGGGATTCACTGAACAGCTGTGACAAGAAACGTCACAAAATGGGGCAAACCTCCCTGAACAAATGTCTCACTTAGCAACAAAAATTTTGGGCTCAACAGTGGTTGTAAGTTGAGGACTACCTGATCCCCGGGCCTTTCCTTAACATCAACTATTTGGGTTTAGAGCAATCCCGACTTTGCCTTTTGGCAACTGCTGTCCTACTTGATAGGGTTGCCATCCATTTTTCCTTGCTTCTGAAGGAAACAAAAAAAAAATTGTTTCAATGAACCACAGCCATGCACAAAATCAAGCCTCAGGTCATCCGTAGACATTCCTGCAAATCTTCTAAAAAAGGTGTCACATTCTTTTTGCTTCCTCAAGTAGAGCTCAGCACACTCTCTGTACTCTTTCTTGACTCTAGAAAGAGCGCAGAGAAGAGCAACAAAGATGGTCAGGAAACTGGAGGCTAAAACATACAAGGAACGGCTGCTGGAATTGGGTATGTCTAGTTTAATGAAGAGAAGGACAAGGGGAGACATGATAGCAGCCTTCCAGTATCTCAGGGGCTGTCCCAAAGAAGAGGGAGTCAAGCTATTCTCTAAAGCTCTCCCCTTCCCAAATCCTACAGGCTATCAAATCTTTTGGCAGAGAACCTGCATTTTGGGATCAGTACCTTAAACGGAAAAAGAGGAAAACCTATCAGAGTCTGTGTGTGTGTGTGTGTGTGCGTGTATCTGTGCATGCACATTTGGTCTCCCAATGACATTCAAAACTTTCTGTGGGGATATAATCACCCTTCACCCCGGTGACACCAAAAGAGTCTCAGAGAGGAAATATTATTTATTTTTATCCAATTGAAGAGACCGCCCATTTCACTCACAGCATGAATCTGGGCGGTGTGCAGTTACAAGACTTCTTCAGCTCAAGCCTACGTAATTTTTTGTGTGCATTTTATTGATCCAGATACCTTACTTGTTGTCTCTCCTTTTATTCTCTCTTCTATTGAAAATTTAATTTGCAAGCTTCCCAACATAGGGGGGTGTGCGTGCGTGCGCACGACCACACAAACATGCTCAGGCATGCTATTTTGCAGAAGTGTCCTATACCGATTCGAATCGTAATTAATTTTTTAATTAGCCTTTTAATTAGTCAGATGGACATACCATTCTTGTTAATTTTGAGAAGCGACCTGCTTATCCCCCTACAATGGACAGGATGGAAGGGAAGGTACTGCTAAATTTAACATCTGCTAACAAATTATTCTTCTAGCCATTACACAAATCCATCCAAAACCTCTGCTGTTCAAAAATGTAATTATACTCTGCATATAGCACAACCATAATCGTGTTTTATTGGAACATTTTTAAAATTATGCATTGGCTGTTTTAACGTTGACTGTGTGTTTTGTACACTAAAATAAACTCCGGTGTATTTTGTAAGGATTAGAGCTCAAATGTGCATTGGCGGGCTTAAAAGAAATCATTAATCAATAATTGAAGAGACTCGTTGACAGTGCAGTGACTGAAAACATCCACTCTCATTTTCATCTGAAGAAGAAGAAGGAGTTGCAAGATGACTGGTTAATTTAAGTTAAGCTCGCTTGCTGGATGGTACTAAGATTTTTATTAAAAGGGTATAAAGACATTTAGGCCTATTGAAGTTTTACATTTTCCAATATTGCAATGAATGGGACTACTAGGGCCTTCGGCAAGGAGCACTTAACACAGGCATGTCAAACTCGCGACGTCACATGACGTCACGCGACGTATCGGAGCTTTTTCTCCATTGCCGGCAATGGGGTGGGCACGGTTTTGGGATGATGCATCCGGCCCATGGGCCGGCAGTTTGACACCCCTGACTTAAACACAATTTTAAACTGTAATGCAGGGCTTTTCAACCTTTTCACCCATTGTACCACTTTTAGGATATGGCAACGTCCGAGTACCACCAGTCGCCTAGCAAGGTGTCAAAAACCTGATGACCAAAAAAAAAAAAAAAGGAAAAAAGTGATGAAGTACAGGTAGTCCACGACTTACAACAGTTCGCTTAGTGACTGTTCGAAGTTACAATGGCACTGAAAAAAGCGCCCCTCAAGCCACAGCCGAGCAAGACACCTGCCTGCCCACCCGGTGGCGCTCTTCCTCCTGTCCGAGGTTTTCATTGTTGTGAGCATTTCTGTTGAGGATTGGCAGCGGGGGTGGGGTGGGGGGTGTTTGGTTTTTATTCCCCTCCGTCTGCTGGGTGGTTGCAGCAGGTTTTGGTCACTTCACATGACCCTGGGACACTGTGACCGTCATAAATATGAATCAGGTGCCAAGCATCTGAATGTAAATCACAAGACCCTGGAGAGGCTGCAACATTCCAGCTGATCGGCGCTTCTTCTGGGCTCAGCAGAAGCGCCAGGATCAGCGCCGAGTTCCAGCTGGAGCCTGGCGCTGATCCTGGCGCTTCCGCTGAGCCCTGACAGCCCTGCAGCTCCAGCCGTCTCTCGCTCAGGCTTGTGCGGTGCTGCCACCGGTTCAGCTCATTCCCCTCCCCCGCTACCCCTTTTCTAGGATGGTCGCGTACCACCTGCCAGGTGCCAATGTACCACAGGTGGTACCCGTACCCCTGGTTGAAAAGCCCTGCTGTAATGGAAACAGAAGCTCCATCCATGATCAGCTGTGGCGTATGGGGCCAGGTTATTTAAGGGAGCACCTGTCTCCGGTGACATCCATCAATCCCATCAGGTCATGGGATGGATCCGATCTACCAAGATATGTCACCTGACGAGACCCAGGAGGAGAGGTTTTTTTTTCTGCTGCAGCACCCACTTTTTGAATCACTGCATTCTTTGATGTCAGAGTGGCCCCCCAATTTTTCTGGCCTTTCAAAAGGCTCCTAAAACATGTTCTTGTGCTGAGGGACCTAGGGCTGGTATAGACCCTGTTAGTTGGTTATGACGTTAGCAATTGTATGCATTGTATTCTGCTGCTTAAATTAAAATTTAAGCAAGTGGTGTCCAATCTTGGCCACTTTTAAGACCGGTGGGCTTCCACTCTCAGAATTCCCCAGCCTGCCCTGTTTATTTTATAAATTTATACAGGTAGTCCTCAACTTACAAGAGTTTTATTTAGTGAGCGTTCGAAGTTACAACAGCACAGAAAATAGTGACTTAGGACCATTTTCCACACTTACGACTGTTTCAGCATCCCCCTGGTCAGATGCTCGGCAACTGACTCATATTTATGACGGTTGCCGTGTCCCTGGGGTCACGTGATCCCGTTTTGCAAACTTCTGACTAGCAAAGTCAATGGGGGAAGCCAGATTCACTTAACAACCGGGTTACTACCGGTAATTTAACCATGCAGTGATTCACATAATAGCTCTGGCAAGAAAGAATGGGACAAAATTCACTTAACAACTGTTTCAGTTAATAACATATTTTGGGGGGCTCAATTGTGGTCCTAAATTGAGGATTGCCTGCATGTTGCAACTGTTTATTGTTTTTATTTTGTGTCAGTTGCCCACAGTCCCATATCTGAGCGGGGCAACTCTTATCAATCTAACTAAATGCAACGAAATAACTAACTAAATGCAACGAAAAAGAGTCGTCTAGCTTGGCATTTGATACCTCTAGGGTTATAAATGGGAAGCCCCCAAAGCAGGAAATGACGGCTGCAGGTACTCTCCAAATCATCATTACAGGTAGTCCTCAACTTACAACAGTTCATTTAGTGACGGTTCAAAGTTACAACGGCACTGAAACAAGTCACTTATGACCGTTTTTTCCACACTTATGACCATTGCAGCATCCCCAAGGTCACGTGATCCAAAATTCAGACGCTTGGCAACTGGTGTGTATGTATGACAGTCACGGTGTCCCTGGGTCATGTGACTCCCTTCTGCGACCTTTTGGCAAGCAAAGTCAATGGGGGAAGCCGCATTTACTTTACAACTATGTTACTCGCTTAACAACCGCAGTTGATTCGCTTAACAGTGGTGGCAAGAAAGGTCATAAAATGGGACAAGAACTCAATTTAACAACGGTCTTGTTTAGCAACAAAATTTTGGACTCAATTCTTGTCGTAAGTGGAGGATTAGCTGTACAAGGTTGCAGTGAACGCCTGGAAAAATACACATGCTATCAAATGTCCAGAGTCCTGTGGCGAAACACGTTGAAATAAGAGAAAATTTGGTTACTAAATTTAAGATGTTTGGAAATGAATAGAAAATAAGAATGTTGTACTGTATTATCAATTAGCTGATGTAAGATGGTGAGAAACAGAAGACATCCAAATAGATGAGATGTGTATTTTGAATATTAGATTTTGCGATGAATTGTGATAATGGGAACTTTGGTTACTTAAAACTTGGAAATTATAAATACTAAATGTCAAAGTTAAACATTAACGGGCAATTAAAAATTGGGGAAAACTAATTGGGACATTGATTGCCTATAAAGACAGAATGTTAAAATAATAAGGATGTGTATAAGTCAAAAATGATTGATAAATGTAAGAATGACATTTTTATTTAATTTGATTTAGTAAGAATTGTATTAGTTTAGACAGGAGAGGGTGAATACCGAGGGGAAAAGAGAGGAAAAACTGGATGTAGGAGCTTGAGATTTGTACTGAAGATATTTGTATGTTATTGTATTATTGATTGGCCCAGCCGCCACGTTGCTTTTTGAACACTTAAATGTAAAATTAGAAAATCAATAAAACACTTATTAAAAAAAAGAAGAAATTTTGGACTCAATTGTCGTCGTAAGTCGAGGATTAGCTGTGCAAGGTTGCAGTAAATGCCTGGAAAAATACACATGCTAACAAATGTCCAGAGCCCTGTGGCAAAACATGAGACGAGGGTCCTGCTGGCCGAGCCACCATTAAACAGGAGAAGGCAGGAAAGCAAAGCAGCTTTACAGCCCAGGTGACCCCTTGGCTCCAAAGGACGCTGTCAGGACCCCCAAATCCTCGTAGTTTCCCCTGCATAGTTATTCTACTTTTGGGGCCTGCCATTCTGCTGGTGTGTGCGTGTGTGTGTGTCACGTGCTCCCCTTTTGCGACCTTCTGACAAGCAAAGTCAACAGGGGGAAAGTCAGATTTACAACCCTGTCCCTAACTCGGCAACTGCAGCAATACATTTAGCAAGAAAGGCCGTAAAACGGGGGGGGGGGGACACGAACACCTGTCTCACAGAGCAACATAAACGTTGGGCTCAACTGTGGCCGTAAGTCGAGGACTGTGTCAGGTCCCCCAAAACCTCTGTGCTTTCCCCTTGCATATATATATATATATATAGGCGCATACACTCACACTGCAGCACAGCGAAATCGAAGGTAGAGGAGAGGAGACACTTATACCACGTCTGCCGGTTGAATGGATACCCATTGAGGTTCGTGAGGCGTCATAGCAGAGTGTTGGAACCCCAGGATAATCCACGGGAGGGAGAACTTAGGGCGCAGACAACACGCATATCGTTACCGTATATAAGCAACGTCTCCGAAGCAACGGCCAGGCTATTGGCCCCCCTATAACGTGAAGGTGGCTCATAAGCCCAGCCAGACTTTACGGTCAAGAATTATGGACCCACTCCCCACCGCAGAAAGATCAGTGGTGGTGTATAGAATTAACTGCATGGACTGCAAGAGCAATTATGTGGGCGAAATGTCGAAAAGGCTGAAAACTCGCCTTCATGAGCATAAGTTGGCAATTAGGAGGGGCGAGCAATACTCGCAGATATGGTCACACATGTCCAAACATGACCATCGTTTTGATTTTGATCATACGCGAGTACTTGCAACGGATACTACGAAAGGCGGAGAGTTGGACTAGCGGGCGCGTGGGGATGACTGGACCTGGTCGTGGTGATAGGAGAGGCTCCCCATTGACTGATATGGCCAAGGAACGGGAGATGAAAATCAACAAATGTCTGCCGCCACAACGGAGAGACCCCCCCCTTGGGGGGGGAGGACGAGAATGACATGCCTTAAAATGGTCAAGGTTGAGAAACACTGCTTTAGGGGGTTTTACGACCTTTCTTACCACAGTTGATGATGATGATGATGATGATGATGATGATAAAGTTGGAAGGGACCTTGGAGGTCATCTAGTCCAACCCCCTGCTCAGGCAGGAAACCCTATACCATTTCGGACAAATGGCTGTCCAGTCTCTTCTTAAAAACTTCCAGTGTTGGCGCATTCACCGCTTCTGGAGGCAGGTGGTTCCACTGGTTAATTGTTCTCACTGTCAGGAAGTTTCTCCTTAGTTCCAGGTTGCTTCTCTCCTTGGTTAGTTTCCATCTGTTGCTTCTTGCCCTGCCTTCAGGTGCTTTGTTGTTGTTAAGTGAATCACTGTGAATCGCTTTGTTGTTGTTAAGTGAATCACTGTGCTTGTTAAGACTTTGCTTGTTAGAAGGTGATAAAAGGTGATCTCATGACCCCGGCACGCTGCGACCATCATAAATATGAGTCAGTTGCCAAGTGTCTGAATTTAGATCACGTGACCCTGGGGATGCTGCAATGGTCGTAAGTGTAAAAAGCAGTCACAATTCACTTATTTTCAATGCAGTTGCAAGTTCAAACAGTCACTAAATCAGGGGTCTTCAAACTTGGCCCTTTTATGACTTGTGGACTTCAACTCCCAGAATTCCTCAGCCAGGCACATGTGCCTGGCTGAGGAATTCTGGGAGTTGAAGTCCACAAGTCATAAAAGGGCCAAGTTTGAAGACCTCTGCACTAAATGAATGGCTGTAAGCGGGAACTACCTGTGCCTCAGTTTTGTGTAATGAATGAAAACGTTTTGGAAACAGTGGCTTAAGGACAACTGTGATGCCAAAGGCATAAACCTTCGTGCATGTTGTAAACTTACTGTCAATTTATGTAGGAAAAACAGCCGTGTCACTTTTTTCAGTGCCATTGTAACTTTGAATGGTCACTAAATGAACTGCTGCTAAGTTGAGAACTACCTGTAAAAGTGGATTAAAATTCAATGGCGAGACTGACGGACGGAGACACTGTTCCAAGAGCTCAAACGTCGCTCAGCCAAACTTTTAAGGTTCCTGTTTTAGCTTCCAACGACTCGAGGCCACGAGTCAGGAGAGGCTCCTGATGAGGCCACATTTTGTACATTTTCATTGGGCATCAATCCATAAAAGAGCCTTTTCTGACCCGCCCCCCCCCACAGAGAAAGGACATACCCGCCGTGTTTTAATTTAGGCACATGCTAAAAAAATATTTTAATTCACCTTGGCACAGAA
>NW_015396408.1:0-8313 GCF_001527695.2 Protobothrops mucrosquamatus
TTTCTGTCTTGCCCTCTCGGCCAATCCGTGCAACGGAAGGCACATTTCAACTGTCGCTCTCCGGATTCAGCCGGATCAGATGGAAAACTTCCCTGCCAGCCTGGATGTCAAATATTTGCAAGGCGCGTAGGGGGAAAAAAACCAACAATGAAAAGAACAGATCTTGAAAAAAGGATGATATAAGCAAAATAAACGAGTCCCAATCTGGAGCCTGCAATTTAGCGTGTTCTTTTTTTAAAAAGACTCTGCCTCAGAAGGAAGCGGTCCAATTTCTTCGGGGTTCACGCGTGCCTGGCTGAGGAATTCTGGGAGTTGAAGTCCACGAGTCACGAAGGGGCCATAGTTCCCCCATGCTGGCTGAGGAATTCTGGGAGTTGAAGTCCACGAGTCACGAAGGGGCCATAGTTCCCCCATGCTGGCTGAGGAATTCTGGGAGTTGAAGTCCCCGAGTCACGAAGGGGCCATAGTTCCCCCATGCTGGCTGAGGAATTCTGGGAGTTGAAGTCCTCGAGTCATGAAGGGGCCATAGTTTCCCCATGCTGGCTCAGGAATTCTGGGAGTTGAAGTCCACGAGTCATGAAGGGGCCATAGTTCCCCCATGCTGGCTGAGGAATTCTGGGAGTTGAAGTCCACGAGTCATGAAGGGGCCATAGTTCCCCCATGCTGGCTAAGGAATTCTGGGAGTTGAAGTCCGCAAGTCATGAAGGGACCAAGTCCTCATGCTGGCTGAGGAATTCTGGGAGTTGAAGTCCACGAATCATAAAAGGGCCAAGTTTGAAGATCCCTGTTTTTTTTTCCTTTTTGAAGATTTGAGAAAATCGTACTCCTGTGCATTTCTCCTGCATACATGCAGAACTTTGGTAGGTATTTTTTTTTTTTAAATGTCAATCTCAGTGTACAGGTAAATCCTCGGCTTATGGGCAAAATGGAGCTCCGAATTTAGGTGGCTGAGCAAGAAATTGGTTAAGTGAGTTTTGCCTCCTTTTACAACGTTCCCTGCCACGGTTTACAACGTTCCCTGCCACGGTTGAATCTGGATTGCCTCGTAAAATATCAACACAAGGTCCCGGCACGCTGCAACCGTCATAAATACGAACCAGTTGTCAAGCATCTGAATTTTGATCAGATGATCACGGGGATGCTGCAACGATGGTAACTGTGAAAAACGGTCATAAGTCACTTTTTTCAGTCCCGTTGTAACTTTGAATGGTCACTAAACGAACTGTTGTAAGTAGAGGAGGACTACCTGTCTATATTTTCCCAAATAGCTTTGATTTTTTGTCCAAATTTCTCCAGGACTGGCTGATTGTATTCGAATACAAGGGTCACCAACCTGCGGCCCGCAGCCTGGTAATGGGCTGTGGCCTGCTGGCCACCGCACACACGTGTGTGCACACACACCCTCACTTGTGTTAGTGCCGTGGCCGCAGGGTGCAAAAACAGGACTCTGTGCCACGGGGCACAAAAACGGGCTGCCACCACACTATGGGGCGCAAAAATGGGTGCCACCATGCCACGGGGCACAAAAACAGGCTGCCACCACACCATGGGGCGCAAAAATACGTGCCGCCATGCCACGGGGCACAAAAATGGGCTGCCACTGCACCATGGGGCGCCAAAATGGTGCCGCCATGCCACGGGGCACAAAAACGGGCCGCCACTGCAAAAACAGTCGCTGCCATGCCGCAGGGAGCAGAAACAAGGTGCTGTGCCACGCAAGAATGCAGCAGTGCTAGTGAGTATCACGTGGGCGCTAGCCCTGCCCCATTTGTGGCACACACATGCTCGTGGCCCTGTGCACACGGGTGCACACGCCCGCATATAAAATGCTTCCCCCTCTCTTTTCCTCCTGTCCGCCAGCCGACAAAGGTTGCTAACCTTTGTTCTAACACAGGAACTACTTCTAAGGAATTAGTTTTAAAATCCGAGCCACCTCAATACTTTTTAAAAATAAAAAATCAGGGACTCAAAAAATAACAAGTAGGGGGTGCATTTAATTATCGATCAGAAAAAGTTGACGACAGGCGTCTCTCTAACGTCGCCACCTAAGTTCTGCCTCGACGGGTGTACAGATAGTCCTCGCCTTACGACCACAACGGAGCCCCAAATTTCTGTTGCGAAGGGAAGACACTTGTTAAGTGCATTTTGCACCGCTTTGCGACCTCTCTTGCCACAGCTGTTAAGTCAATCACTGCAGTTGATAAGTTAGTAACATGGTTGTTAAGTGAATCCGGTTTCCCTCTGGTCAGTAAGTCGCAAAAGGGGGAAATCACGTGATCCTGGGACGCTGCGACCGTCATAAATAAGAGCTAGTTGCCAAGTCCTCGAATTTTGACCAGGTGACCCTGGGGATGTTGCAACAGTTTGTTAAGTGTGACAGCTGGTCATAAGTCCCTTTTTTCAGTGCTGTTGAATTTTGAATGATCAGTAAATGAATGGTTGTGAGGACTGTCTTTACTGGACATTGGAGAGTTTGGGGGGCATAAAAATAAAAGCTCGGATTTCCCCCGAAAGTTTTCAAACGGCTTTCCTCCAATAAACCCTAAATCTTGGAGACTTGGAATATTGAAAGCCTGGAATATTGAAAGGGTGAAAGCAAGAGGGTCGGAGAAAGGCCCGTAGGGCTGCCCCCTCCCACCTCACCCACCCCTCAAAGAGAACAAAAGAGAAACTGAAGCAGGAAGCCCCCCTGAGACCATTAAAGGAGCCGTAAAAGTTTATGGCTAGTAAAATGGCCTCTCCTGCATTTTGGATGAGGGAAAAAAAAAAGACAGCATTAAAAGGAAACATCAGTGTGTGTGAGTGTGCACCGCACACGCTCAAGGGTGGTGCATTGTGCCCCACTGGTTCTCATAAGCCTTCTCCAAGCACTGTTCTTGCGTCTCTTCACACCCTAAAGTCAACTCACAGCTTGACTACTGCAACACGGTCCACCTAGAGCAGTGATGGCGAACCATTTAGAGACCGAGTGCCCAAACTGCAACCCAAAACCCACTTATGCATCGTCGGGTGCCGGGTGGGCGTGGCCCATTGGGTGGGCGTGGCTGCAGTGGTAACAGCAGACTGGGTGGGACCAAACAGTTCAATCAATCAATTCCAACTTTGCAAGATCTTTTTTTTTCCCCCGCGAGAAGTTGAAATTGACTGATTGATTGAACCTTTTTTTTTTGTACACGGCGGAGGCCTAAAGCGAAAAGGTTTTATAAAACCCAGCTGAAGGCCTAGGACTGGGGCTCTGAGTGCCGCCTCTGGCACCCGTGCCATAGGTTCACCACCACTGACCTAGGGACTGCCCTTGAAGACTGTCCAGAAGCTCCAACTGGTTCAGAATTCACCTCTTCATGCCATCGCCAACTCACAGCGTAACTTTCAGATGGTCTTTGATTTATGACCACCAATTTACGTTTCCAACATGAGACATTTGTTAAGTGAGCTTTGTCCGGTTTTACGGCCTTTCTTGCCACAGTTGTTAGTCACTGCAGTTGTGTTAAGTTAGTAATGTGGTGGTTAAGGGAATATGGCTTCCCCCCCCCCTTGACTTTGCTTGTCAGAAAGTCACAAAAAGGGAATCACAGGATCCCAGGACACTGCAACCGTCATAAATACAAGTCAGTTGTAATGAACTGTTGTAAGTCGAGGACTATCTACTACAGCACATTCTACAAGGGGCTGGCCTTGAAGACTAGCCAGCAGCTCAAACTGGTCCAGAATGCAACTCTTCATACCCCTCTCACAACTTGACGACTGCAACGCACTCTACAAGGGGCTGGCCTTGAAGACTAGTCAGCAGCTCGTAGGCGTCCAGAATGCAACTCTTCATGCCCCCCTCACAACTTGACTACTGCAACACACTCTATATGGGGCTGCACTTGAAGACTAGCTAGGAGCTCGAACTGGTCCAGAATGCAACTCTTCATGCCCCCCTCACAACTTGACCACTGCAACACACTCTACATGGGGCTGGCCTTGAAGACTAGCCAGCAGCTCGAACTGGTCTGGAATGCTTCATGCCCCTGCACAACTTGACTACTACAATACACTCTACATGGGGCAGCCCTTGAAGACTAGCCAGCAGCTCGAATTGGTCCAGAATGCAACTCTTCATGCCCTCTCACAACCTGACTACTGCAACACACTCTGCATGGGGCTGGCCTTGAAGACTAGCCAGCAGCTCGAACTGGTCTGGAATGCTTCATGCCCCTGCACAACTTGACTACTACAATACACTCTACATGGGGCAGCCCTTGAAGACTAGCCAGCAGCTTGAATTGGTCCAGAATGCAACTCTTCATGCCCTCTCACAACCTGACTACTGCAACACACTCTGCATGGGGCTGGCCTTGAAGACTAGCCAGAAGCTCGAACTGGTCTAGAATGCTTCATGCCCCCACACAACTTGACTACTGCAATGCACTCTACACGGGGCAGCCCTTGAAGACTAGCCAGCAGCTTGAACTGGTCTAGAATGCAGCTCTTCATACCCCACTCACAACCTGACTACTGCAACGCACTCTACATGGGGCTGGCCTTGAAGACTAGCCAAAAGCTCTAACTGGTTCAGAATACAGAATGCATGGCTAGTGATGTCCATGCCTTAGCATCTCCACATAACATCTCTGGTTTTAGGGCACGTTCCCCTCTCTTTTTGACCTGAAGAGGGTTGAAATTAGGCCTGTATCCTACACAATCACGTCATTCTTCTCCTTCTCTTTAACGAGGAACGAAAAGAATGCAATTAAAGCTAAACATTCTTCTGTACAAGAAAAATCCCTTTCCAGTGAAACCCGATTCTGCCTGACCTTGTTGGCCTGGTTTGACTTTCCAGGTCAACACAAAAATGCAATTTAAAGGCCCAGCCTTACACAACGGAGCTAAATCACCCCCACCCCCCCAAAAAAGAAACAACCATTAAAAACTAAGCTTGGCTGCAACTCTGCCAAGTTTATTTATTTATTGATCCCTGGGCTTTCCCTCAGAGAAAAAAATGTTGTCCTTTGTGCTTTTTAGCTCACTCTTGAGGGAAGTGAGAAGAGCCAAAGATTGCCTAACCCTGGACAGGAAATAGGAAGAACTGGACAATCGTTGGCTTTTTTCCCAGCTCTTCTCTTTTTCTGTAACATCCACATTCACTTAGGGGGGAAAAAAATCCATAATGAAGCTCCATAATGAAAAGCAGGACTAGGGGCGACATGATGGCAGTGTCCCTATATTTGAGGGGTTGCCACAAAGAAGAAGAAGAAGAAGAAGAAGAAGAAGAAGAAGAAGAAGAAGAAGAAGAAGAAGAAGAAGAAGAAGAAGAAGAAGAAGAAGAAGAAGAAGAAGAAGAAGAAGAAGAAGAAGAAGAAGAAGAAGAAGAAGAAGAAGAAGAAGAAGAAGAAGAAGAAGAAGAANACCCCCTGCTCAGGCAGGAAACCCTATACCATTTCGGACAAATGGCTGTCCAGTTTCTTCTTAAAAACTTCCAGTGTTGGCGCATTCACCGCTTCTGGAGGCAGGTTGTTCCACTGGTTAATTGTTCTAACTGTCAGGAAGTTTCTCCTTAGTTCTAGGTTGCTTCTCTCTTTGGTTAGTTTCCACCCATTGCTTCTTGCCCTGCCTTCAGGCGCTTTGGAGAATAGCCTGACTCCCTCTTCTGGATGGAAACTAATCAAGGGAGAGAAGCAACCTAGAATTAAGGAGGAACTTCCTGACAGTTAGAACAATTAACCAGTGGAACCACCTGCCTCCAGAAGCTGTGAATGTTCCAATAATGGAAGTTTTTAAGAAGAGACTGGATAGCCGTTTGTCTGAAATGACATAGGGTCTCCTGCTTGAGCAGGGAGTTGGATTAGATGACCTCCAAGGTCCCTTCCAACTGTATTCTGATTGTTCTCCATACTTACACTCTTCACCTGTCATATCCCAATGCAGGGATCCCTACTTCCTAACACTACTTCCCAGAAAAGTCTTAATTTTAAAAACCAGTTGGTAAGTGCTCCAACACTAGAGGTTTTTAAGAAGAGATGGGACAACCATTGGTCCAGAATGATACAGGATCTCCTGCCTGAGCAGGGGTTGGACTAGAAGACTTCCAAGGTCCCTTCCAACTCTGTTATTCTGTTAAGTCTGAAAACCTCGACTTACAAAGAAAATTGGAGCCGTAGAGGTGCAGTGGTTAGAATGGAGTATTGCAGGCTAATTCTGCCCACTGCCAGCAGTTTGATCCTGACTGGCTCAAAGTTGACTCAGCCTTCCATCCTTCCGAGGTTGGGAAAATGAGGACCCAGATTGTTGGGGGCAATAAGTGTCATTGCTATAAATAAAAGCCATGATGGCACAGGAGTTAATATTGCAGGCTGATTCTGCTCACTGCCAGGAGTTCGATCCTGACTGATGTTGACTCAGCCTTCTATCCTTCCGAGGTCGCTAAAATGAGGATCCAGATTGTTGGGGGCAAATAGGCTGACTCTGTAAACCAGGGCTTTTCAACCTTTTCACCCATTGTACCACTTTTAGGATATGGCAACATCCCAGTACCACCAGTCGCCTAGCTAGCAAGGTGTCAAAAACCTGATGATCAAAAAGTACAGGTAGTCCTCGACTTACAACAGTTCGCTTAGTGACTGTTTGAAGTTATAATGGCACTGAAAAAAGTGACCCCCAAGCCACAGCCGAGCAAGACACCTGCCTGCCCGCCCGGCCACGCTCTTCCTCCTGTCCGAGGTTTTCATGGTTGTGAACATTTCTGTTGAGGATTGGCAGTGGGGGTCGGGTGGGGGGTGTTTGGTTTTTATTCCCCCCCATCTGCGGGTTGGTTGCAGCAGGCTTTGGTCACTTCACATGACCCTGGGACACTGTGACCGTCATAAATATGAATCAGTTGCCAAGCATCTGAATGTAAATCACAAGACCCTGGAGAGGCTGCGACATTCCAGCTGATCGGCGCTTCTTCTGGGCTCAGCGGAAGCGCCAGGATCAGCACTGAGCTCCAGCTGGACCCTGGCGCTGATCCTGGCATTTCCACTGAGCCCTGACAGCCCTGCAGCTCCAGCCGTCTCTCGCTCAGGCTTGTGCGGTGCTGCCACCGGTTCAGCTCATTCCCCTCCCCTTCTCCCACTTTTCTAGGATGGTCGCGTACCACCTGCCAGGTGCCCATGTACCACAGGTGGTACCCGTACCACTGGTTGAAAAGCCCTGCTGTAAACCGCTTAGAGAGGGATGTAAAGCCCTGTGAAGCGGTGTATAAGTCTTAAGTGCTATTGCTAGTGCTAATTAGGACCAGAATTTCTGTTGCTAAGCAACATGATAATAAAGTGTGACCTCATCGCTTAGTGATGGCAAGCCCAACTATCACTGTTCCCACCATTAACCAAATTTCATGATGAGGTGACTTCCTGCCAGCTTCCCCAAGCAGTCAGTGGGGAAACCGGCAGGAAGTCGAGAGGCCCAGGTTGGCACAATTGAGCTCAAAATTTCTGTTGTTCAGTGAGACCTTTGTTAAGTGAGTATTGCCCCATTTTTCGACCTTTCTTACCTCAGCTGTTAAGTGAATCGCTGCGGTTGATAGGTTAGTAACTCGGTTGAGTGAATCTGGCTTCCCCATCGACTTTGCTTGTCAGAAGGTCGCAAAAGGGGATCACGTGACCCTTGGCACACAACAACGGTCATAAATAGGAACCAGTTGCCCAGCCTCTGAGTTCTGATCACGTGGCCGTGGGGATGCTGCTAAGGTTGTAACTGTAAAAAAGAGTCATCAGTCACTTTTTTCGCTGCCATTGTCACTTTGAACAGTCACTACACAAACTGTTGTAAGTCAAGGACTTAGTTTAGCATACTGTCTGAATGCAGCTCTGCATTGCTAGCCTATTCTGTATCATCTCATCAAGAAATATGTCCATTTCCTCCAAGAAACACTGTGTGGTACAAAATCTATGCGATAGTGGCAAATATCTGTAGCTTGCGTGCAGAATGAGGGCGAAGGTTTGTTCTCCGAGTTTGTGGGTTTCCGAACGTTTTGTTACCAGGCTAGGTAACACCTTCAACAGAGTTTAGGGGATTCTACACTCATCCTAGACCAGGGGTCTAGGATGACTAGGGGTCTTTTATGACTGGTGGACTTCAACTCCCAGAATTCCTGAGCCAGCATGGGGGAACTATGACCTCTTCATGACTTGTGGACTTCAACTCCCAGAATTCCTGAGCCAGCATGGGGGAACTATGGCCCCTTCATGACTTGTGGACTTCAACTCCCAGAATTCCTGAGCCAGCATGGGGAAAACTTTGGCCCCTTCATAACTCATGGACTTCAACTCCCAGAATTCCTGAGCCAGCATG
>NW_015396409.1:0-3350 GCF_001527695.2 Protobothrops mucrosquamatus
GGGGGCAGGCAGAGGCTTTGCGCCCAGCCCGGCTTGCTTCATTGCGGGGGGGGGACCCTTCGGTGCACGGGTGCAAAACTGCAAAGGGAGCCTCGATTCATTGCCCAGACCTTCGCCTTGCGAGAGAAAGCGGGGTGAGTGGCCCGTTTTGGGGAGGGGGGAGGTCGAGAGAAAGGAATTGCGGTGGCTGATCGGCCCCTCCGGCGAGGGGCGTCTTCTGTTTAGGATGGACTGCAATGCCCATCATCCGCGGCTGCTGGTGCTGTTTTTTTTTTCTCCCTTCCCTCTTCTTCCTCTGGATTGCGTGGCTGAAGGAGAGGATCAAATTGGTAGGGTGGGGGAGAGGCTTCTTGCAGGGGAAGATGGGAGTTGTAGTCCCACCTGGTGCTGGGGAGAGGGAGGAGTGGGTGTCCAACCTTAGGGGGCTGGAAGGAAGGATAAAAAGTAGGGGAAAGGGTCTGCTTCTCCTTCTCCTCTCCCCCCCCCCAAAAAGGGAGATCTGACTCAGAACAAGAGCTGGAAGGGAGAGGGACCTTGGAGGTCATCTAGTCCAGCCCCCTGCGGGAGACCCTAGACTCCTAGACCGTTTCAGACAGGTGGATGTCCAGTCTCTTCTTAAAAAAACCTACAGGGGTGAAACACCCACAACCTTTCTGCCTTTGGGGTAAGGGGATTAGGATGGAGGAGGAGGAGAGCTGGGGGGGGTCTCCTAGCAATTTGGGGCTGATCTTGGCAATTGCAAGGAGGGAGGGGGGGGTCGGTCGTGCTTCCCTTCCAGCCTGAGGTAGCTGAGAAAATGCCCCTATCATGGACAGCTCTTAGACCACGGGGACCCCGGCTGTCAAGATGGGGTAGAGGCTATTTGGCTCCAGGACATCATAAAATGGATCTCCCCCCCCATGACCCCATTGAGGGAGGGTCCCCCTTCTGCTAGGAGAGCAGGAGATGGTGGGGGAGAAGCAGCAGCAGATCCGTGTTCTCCTCTGCCCCCCTGGAACGATCTTGGCTTGCTTTCTTGGGCGATCTTTCCAAGTGCACCCCGTTTCAGGGGTCCCTGGATCTACTGGGGGAGTTGGGGCACCGGACTGATTCCCCCCCCCCCTTGCTGGGGGACTTTCCTTCTCTTTAGTTGCGCTCTCTTCTCGAGGGAGGTGCCTCCGTAGGATCACCGCATTGGCACCTGCTCCGTCAAGTCCCGGACTTGCCTTTTGCCTCTGGGATCTGGCTAGGAAAATGGGGGGGGGAGGGGAGAGAGGAGGGGTCCTTCCAGAGCAATGAGGTGCATCGTCCCCACCAGGTCTTTTGGGTGGCGGGGATATCCCTGAAGCTGCAAAAGTGTGGATAGGTTCATTGAAAAGGTGGCTGTGTTGATTTTTTGCCATGCCATGGCTCTCCCGCTGTTTTGTCTTGGCTGGGATGTTTGGTAGGGATGGGCTGTCTTTCCCCCTTTCCTTGCCTTGGGGGTGGGGGGGGGTGGACAGGAGGAAGGGAGGGGGAGGACAGCTCCCCATGGTACTGCCCTAATTTCTAATTCAGTCCTTGCTATTTGATTTGGCCGTTATCCGAGCGTGCTGCCCGTTCAGCTCTGGTTTATATTGATCCGGCCTCTAGAGCGAGAAAGCAGCTGGGAGAAAAAAATCCCCCCCCCCACTTGAATTCCAAGAGATCTTGCTCTCTTTCCCTCCATCTGGGCTTCAGAAGTCTTGAAGCAGACCACCCAGCTGTGCTGTCTTTCCAAACTGCAGGAGGAAAGCTTTGGCCGCGCAATCTCCTCTTGGCTTTGGGCAAAGAGAGTCAGACACGAAGTGTCCCTTGTGTGTCTGGACACCGAGGAGGCCAGGCGTTGGCGTGGCAGAAGGAATCCACTTTTCTTGCAAAAAAGGAAAGGGAGGGAGGAAAGAGAAAGAAAGTAAGAGAGAGAGAGAGAGAGAGAGAGAGAGAAGGGAAAGAAAGGAAGGAAATAAGAAAGAAAGAAAAAGAAAAAAGGAGAGAGAAGGAAAAAAGGAGAGAGGAAGGAAGGAAGAGAAGGAAGAAAGAGAAAGAAAGAAAGAAAGATGAGAGAAGGGAAGGAAGGGAAAGAAAGGAAGGAAATAAGAAAGAAAGAAAAAGAAAAAAGGAGAGAGAAGGAAAAAAGGGAGAGAGGAAAGAAGGAAGAGAAGGGAGAAAGAAAAAGAAAGAAAGAAAGAAAGATGAAAGAAGGGAAAGAAAGGAAGGAAATAAAGAAAGAAAAAGAAAAAAGAGAGAAGGAAAAAAGGGAGAGAGGAAGGAAGGAAGAGAAGGAAGAAAGAGAAAGAAAGAAAGATGAGAGAAGGGAAGGAAGGGAAAGAAAGGAAGGAAATAAGAAAGAAAGAAAAAGAAAAAAGAGGAGAGAGAGAAGGAAAAAAGAAAGGGGAGAGAGGAAGAAAGGAAGGGAGAGAAAGAAAGGGGAGAGAAGAAAGAGAAAGAAAGAAAGATGAGAGAAGGAAAGGAAGGAAAAGAAAGAGAAAGAAAGAAAAAGAAAAGAAAGAAAAAGAAAAAAGAGGAAAGAAAGAGGAGAGAGAAGGAAAGAAACGGGAGAGAGGAAGGAAGGAAGGGAGAGAAGGAAAGAAAGGTGAGAGAAGGAAGAAAGAAAGGAAAAGGAAAGAAAAAAGAGAAGGAAGAAAAGGAGAGAGAGAAGGAAAGAAAGAAAGGGGAGAGAGAGACAGAAAGGAAAGAAGGAAGAAATAAAAAAAGAAATGAAATGAAATCCGCAGGCCTGGCTGAGAGAGGGAACTTTAAAATTGCAGCTGGAGAAGAGCTTAGCAGAACAACTGGTTTTTGCTCATGGATGTTTGTGCCTCCGGCTGATGTGGTTCACTCACTCCTTGAGTTGACTCCCTGTTCTTCCTTGTGCAAATACCCAGGGTCCCGTCGCACATGTTGCGTGTGTTGTGGTGTGTGGATGTGTGAAAAGAACCCTTGGCAAGATTTGGCCATGGCGGGATACCCTTCCTGCCTTCCTCCCTTTTTTCATCTGTCCTTCCGAAATCCTGCCCAAAACTGCTTAGCAACCCGCAGGAACACCTTGGGGGGGGTTACCTGGTGCAGGATCCCTGCTAAATGCTGAGCTTTAGGATCTTAATTCTTGATGATGATGATGATGATGATGATGATGATGACATGGCTATTCCAACAAGACATGGCTATTCCAACAAGCGGGACTGGCCTAGGGTAATTTTTAAGAGGGGTTTTTAGAGGAGTTTTTAATTATATTTTAAATTAGACAAGTTAAATATTTCATTTTAATTAATTTTAAATTTTGTGTTGTTATTGGTGTTTTTAATTGATTGTCAGCCGCCCTGAGTCCGCAAGGAGAAGGGCGGGATATAAAT
>NW_015396409.1:7252-8312 GCF_001527695.2 Protobothrops mucrosquamatus
GGGAGATGAGCAACTAATGAATGTAATAACAACAACAACAACAATAATAATAATACGAGTAGTCCTCGACTTACGACCACAATTGAGCCCAAAATTTCTGTTGCTAAGCGAGACATTTGTTAAGTGAGCTTTGCCCCATTTTACAATCTTTCTTGCCACAGTTAATTAATAAATAATAATAATAATAATAATAATAATAATAATAATAGTAATAGTAATAGTAATAATAATAATAATAATAATAATAATAATAAAAAAAAAGTTGGAAGGGACCTTGGAGGTCATCTAGTCCAACCCCCTGCTCAGGCAGGAAACACAATACCATTTCAGACAAATGGCTGTCCAGTCTCTTCTTGTTAAGGGAATCTCTGTAGTTGGTAAGTTAGTCACACCGTTGTTAAGTGAATCGGGCTCCCCCACTGACTGTGTCAGAAGGTCGCAAAAGGAGGATCACATGACCCCGGGACCCTGCGACCGTCATAAATACGAGTCAATTGCCAAGCATGCGAATTTTGAGCACATGACCCCGGGGATGCTGCAATGGCTGTAAGTGTCAACAATAGTTATAAGTCCCTTTTTTTCAGTGCCGTCGCAACTTTGAACGGTCACTAAATGAACTGTTGTAAGTTGAGGACTATCTGCAATTGCTCTGTGGGTGGACACAAGGTACCTAATACCTTTTTTTGTGAATGTAGCATAAACATTGGTGTCCTAATATTAAGCATATTTACAGCCTTTCCAATTTTCCCAGTATATCCCTTTGTGTGTGTGTGTGTGTGTGTGTGTGTGTGTTTATTGCTTGTGATTTTATTATTGAAACCCCCTCATCCACAATTATGTGCTATAATTATACACAACTCTCATATTTATTTATTTATTTATTTATTTATTAATTGTATTTATATCCCGCCCTTCTCCTTTCGGACTCAGGGCGGCTGACAAATGATAAAAAGCTAACATATTACACCTAATTTAAAATTTGATTAAAATGAAATATTTAAGAATGTCAAATTTAAAAGTAATTAAAACCCCTATAAAATCCCCTAGGCCAGTCCCGCTT
>NW_015396410.1:0-3787 GCF_001527695.2 Protobothrops mucrosquamatus
TTGTTCCTAGCCTGGTGCCTTTAATCACTACACCAAGCTGGCTATAAAGAAGGGGGAGAGTTTGCTAGTAAAAATTAATGGGGCACAATATTACACCATTTGCATGTAACAACTGCAAAACTCAGCAAATCTTAAATGCATCATCGGTTTAGAATCCTTGCTTTGCCACAAGAGATCCAAGTCCAGCTCCCTTGAATTCCATTGGCCCTTATCTAGTGCCAATTTAATGCTGTTAATTGACCAGATTCTTGTGTATAGGTGTGAGCAATAAAACTTTCTGAGCTATAACTCAACGTATGGATCTGATGTTTTGTACCAACTAATATTGATATTAGTTTTATATTTTTGATATGGTCTAATGACTAAATTAATAATTATTCTATTCTATTCTATTCTATTCCATTCCATTCCATTCCATTCCATTCCATTCCATATTTTCTATTCTATTCTATTCTATTCTATTCTATTCTATTCTATTCTATTCTATTCTATTCTATTCTATTCTATTCTATTCCATTCCCTTTTCTCTCTTTGTCAGCTTTTTTCCTTTGCCAATAAGCTACAACTCTTTATTGTGTCTATCCCTCATTTCATTGCAGAACAGAAATGAGATCAGAGCACTGACAACCAAATAATCATTTATCAGCATGCAGAAGGCTTGCTGCATTAGTATAACATTTACCCCCTGTCAAGGAATCGTTTGTTCTCATTTTTAAAAATTTAATAATTGTCTGATATTTTTATTCCTGCTTCCAAAAAAAACCACAATCCTTTGTCAGCATTTAAAAGCAGGCATAGGGGAAATTGACTCTGCTGGAAAACAAAATGGAAGCATAAATAAGGTTGAAATATTGAACAATCTGTGTGCTGATAATAAAGATAAAGGTGACTGAAACATTTCCTTGATGGACATGTAGAACTCAGATTGTTTGAGTTAGTTTGAGACAGGATGGTTTTTCTGAGTGAGTTAAGCTGCAAATGAGGCAGTTTGCAGTTGCACCTAGCATGCCTTTCCAAAATGCTGATTTTTTATCAAATGAAGAAGCTGAATGCTGCATACTAAGTGAGTGGTTAACTTCTAGGAAGGCAGAAGCTAATTAAGGGAAAGAAGAAGTGATTTTACAACACCAAAAAGATACCAAGCGGGTCACATCAAGATTGGACTTAGAGAACAAGGTGAGAATTGAAAGGAACAACCAGCAAAACACCAAGCATCTGACTTATCGATAGAATTCATTGCTGCCCAGGGCATTCTCTATCTGACAAAGAAAAAACACAGATGCATTCTGCGTGTTTGTTCCAGCTTTTTTGTTGCTATGCCGTATGGTTTTTGGTTTTTTTGCATAACTCATTTGGTAATCATAATAATCTTAGGAAGAAGGTTATGCTTCTGCAAGAAATCCACTGGGTTTAATTGCTGACCAGAGAGGTGAAACTGATTCTTTCTAGTGCTTTTCTAACGATTTAATAAGTATATCAAGACAACTTCAGGGAATGTTAGAATATGTGTGCCAGGGGAAAAAAAACCCTGAAGTTTATTTAAAGTTATACACATTAATTTATCTTCCTTAAATGTATTTATTGTGCTAGCAGATAAGTAAAAGTAACTCATCTGCATTATTATGGGAGATGTTATTTGTTTGATTATTTATTTTAACTTTGCTCACCAAGTCTGATGCAAATGTATCATATGTAAGAGCAAATCTATAGAACTTGGATCACTCTTCCAGCACTGCAGCAATCTTCTAACTTGTTCATATCATTTTCAGCAGCAAAGGTTTGGGGAATCCAGAAATGAGGCTTGTGGGTCACATCTGACCCAGCTTTGATTTAAAGCATAAGTAGAGTTAGGCATGCAGTGTCTCTACTTGCAGATCAATTTCTCATGCATCTACACACAAGTATACCCAAAGGGCCAGCCCTATTATTAGCCACAATAAGGAAATTGCCTCTCTCAGACAGCAGATATTGGGGTATGTAAGTCTCCTTTTTGCAATGCTGTGTAAGTGGTGAGTTTGTTTGTTTCTTTGTTTACTCGTGTCAGAAGCATCACAATTAAAAGAAGGCTTGCTATGTGAATAACATTTAAAATATAAAATACAAGATTAAAATATGTACAAGTTAAACAGATCTTGTTCAGAAACTAGCAACATTAACTGCATACTGTTATGCTGCCATGAGGTCCTCAAGTGTACAAAGGGCAGGTATACATATGTCTTGTTGTCTGCACGTGACCACAATCGCAAAGAGCAGAAGCCCCCAGATAGTCCCAATTTGCTCAGAGTGTCTCTGGATCTTGTTGTACCTGTGCACAGTCTGTTCATTCAGCCGGTCAGAAATGAGTTCCTGGCAGGCTAACTCACTGCTCACTGCCAGGAGTTTGATTCTGACCAGCTCAAGGTTGACTCAGCCTTCCATCCTTCCAAGGTCGGTAAAATGAGGACCCAGATAGTTTGGGGCAATATGCTGACTTTGTAAACTGCTTAAACACTATGGAGAGGTATATAAGTCTAAGTGCTATTGGTATTCAATGATTTCCATACTTCCCAGCTATATATTGAGTTCAATTCTTGATAATGCTGAAGATACACTTTCCAGTCCAGTTCCTCCTATCCTTAAATTCAGACAGCAAAATGACTTGGCCATATTCCATATTATTGAGGAAATAAGGGTGGAGAAATAAGACTAAGAACGCTCTAGCAAATGGCTAGGTTTCATGGATTATAATGCCAATGTCCTTGCTTTGAATTTAATGAAGGCTGATAAGATATTCCAGCTGAGAAAGCAAATACAAAATGATCAGTAAGGGCAATGAGCAATTTTCTGTTTTTATCAGCATGAGTAAACAGTACAGAATGATAGCAGGCTAAAATGATAATAAAGGGGAAGATTTAATCCATGCAGTCATTAATTGCACTGGAAAGTAATTTCCCAAGTGTTGGGAATACAGAAGAGAAAGGATAATGATTTTTTTTTTACTTTTAAAAAAATGTTGCTGTCATGATAAAAATCGTTGATTAAAAAGCAGAGGGAGAATAATCTTGTAGCTGTTTAATGCTATAAAGTATCTACAAGATCTTTCAAAATGTACCAATTTGCATATTTTAAATTTACTCATTTATTTAAAGAATATATCCGGTCACTTAGCTCGCACAGGGATTGTAGGCAGTTCACCACAACCAATATAAACAAAAAGACAATAATAGACAAACAGGTGTCAGATCACACATATGACTCGGTCCTATCCAAGCCCAAAGCTTGGGGCAAGAATCAGATCTTCAAATTGGAGATTGTTCCAAACAGCTGGGCTGGCTACAGAGAAAGTACATCTCTGAAGTCCTACCATATTATAGTGGGATCTATGACAATTCGCCATGGCCAACTCACCATGGCCAACTTACCACAGCCAACCTGCTCTTGCCAACTTGTTATGGCCAACCTGCCATGTCCAACTCACCACAGCCAACTCACCATGTCCAACTCACCACAGCCAACTTGCTCTGGCCAACTCGTTGTGGCCAACTTGCCATGGCCAACTCACCACAGCCAACTCATCATAGCCAACTTGCTCCGGCCAACTCATTGTGGCCAACTTGCCATATCCAACTCACCACAGCCAACTCATCACAGCCAACTTGCTCCAGCCAACTTGTGGCCAACTTGCCATGGCCAACTTACAACAGCCAACCTGCTCTTGCCAACTTGTTGTGGCCAACTTGCCATGGCCAACTCACCACAGCCAACTCACCACAGCCAACTCATCATAGCCAACTTGCTCCGGCCAACT
>NW_015396410.1:5322-8312 GCF_001527695.2 Protobothrops mucrosquamatus
TACAAAAGAGGTATGCTATGGCTAAGCCATTTGAGCTTATGACCAATGATGGACCAATCAGCTTTTCCCCATATTCTATTTTTGTTTTAATCTGAAATGTTTTTTCCTTCCATTTACATTATGTGTGCATGTAATTTTGTGTGTGTGCGTGTGTATCTGTGTGTGCACACCTTTGAGTCACTGTCAACTCTGGGCGACTATCTGGATAAGTCCCCATGGTTTTATTGACAAATTTCAGAAGTGCTTTGCCATTACCTCCTTTCCAGGACTGAAACAGAATGACTGGCCAAAATCACCCATGCCTATGACAGAACTAGAATTCATGGTTTCCTGGATTCCTTAATCACTACACCAAAGTGGCTCTCATACACACATATATACATGCAATCTGTTAAAGAAGAAATTTTCCTGTTTGCCAGGAAAGTAAATAACAGAATAACAGAGTTGGAAAGGACTTCGGAGGTCATCTAATCCAACCCCCTGCTCATGCAGGAGACTCTATACCATTTCTGACAAGTAGCTGTCCAGTCTCTTCTTGAAATCCTCCAGTGATGGGGAACCCACAACCTCTGAAGGCAAGCTGTTCCATTGGTTGATTGTTCTCACTGTCAGAACTTACTGTTAGTTCTAGAGGTTGAATCCCTCCTTGATCAGTTTCCATCCATTGTTTCTTGTCTGGCCTTCAGGTGCTTTTCACCTTTTTAAAGAGGGTGAAGATGAAGTTGACAAGGATGAGTCAATCATTCAAACACAGCATGTCAACATGGTTAAATGAACATAAGTTCCTCATTGTTGGCATAAAGAGCAGTGCTTTAAATGAGAACTGCTCATATGGAAAGAGAACACAAAAGCTGCTAGTGATGGCAATGTTTTTCACTTACACTGGACCAAGCACTCATTCAGCAGCTATCCATCTATTCAGTGTTAGATGTGCTTGTCACATAAACCATCACTACTACATCCAGCTAATGAACTGTCTCTCCAGTCACAAATGCTTGCTGAACAAATTGATTTAGCTTATGTGAATAAGTCTAAATCTTGTGGGTTTATTATCTGTAAATGCACAGCAATGTCCTGGCCTGTTAACATTTTTAATAGATTTCTTAAAGATCTATGAAAAAAAGAACGCACATCCATTCTTATCTGCAAACTTCAGTGGCTTACTGAAAATAATTTCCCTTAATATATCCAGTTTTAATGTAAATCTCCTAAATAACACATTAATACATGATTAACATTAATTTCATGATTGTTATGTCCATTTCCCCCAAAGCAAGTGCTTTTTAATGTATAAGTGTGCATTTTTGTATGCAGATTTCAGAAGCCTCACTTTCAGAAGCATCTCTCATAAATCTGTGTATATATAGATTTTGTTTTTTGAACCAAAGAAAGATCAATGTAAATGGAGCCATTTCATGCTGACATCAGCAAATTTGCTGTCATTTAAATCTCTGGCCAAGTTCTACATTTCTAGGCAAGGAGAAAAATGTAGGCTTCACATATATAAAATAAAATTTAGAGAGGAACCCATTCATTGTTATATGTCTACAAGGCTAGCACCAAAGAATGTCCCCAGAGCTTTGTGTTTGCTGGTTGAATAAATTTAAAAAAAAAGCACCATCATCATTAATCAGCTGCAAACCTGCATAAATGATTGAGAAAAGCAAGCTTTGCTAGGGTTGCAATTCTCGGGTGTCCTTTGCATTGCAAATAGGTGTTGTCATTCTAATTACGGCTGTAAATTTGTTTATTACTAGAACGATAAAGTGGGTCTCCTGAGACAGTGCAGCCCTTAATACCTGGGTCTAAAAACTGACCTTATCGCGTGTGGGATTTCATTTCTCCTTAGATACAGCATCAAAGGGATAACAAAGCATGGAAAGGAATCTTTGGCTGCCACCAAAAATACCAGCCCTTCGATGACTTTAACACTTCACAAATTCTGTGTATCCCCTGCCCAACATATACAAGACAGAATAAACTACCTAAGACCTACGGGCTAAATGTGATTCTCAGATTGCTAAAAGAGAATATTTGTAGCTCATGGTTGAACTGTGGGGTCCTTGGTGCCCTCTGAGCTTGGTTGTTTTCTTGCAAAGATTTCATTACCATCAATGCACTGTTAAAAGGTAAAGGTTTCCCTGTTAGTTGTGTCTGACTCTAGGGCGTGGGGCACATTTTCATTTCTTGGCCAAGGGAGCCAGCATTGTCTGAACACAATTTCTCTGGTCATGAGGCCAGCACGGCTATACGCCAAAGGAGCACAGAACTCTGTTACCTTCCCATTGTTACCTAGTTTGATTATGAAACATCTGCAAGAAAATATCCAAGCTCAGAGAGGCCCAAGGACCTGGATATTGATCTCAAAAGCCCTGGGAAAAGCTGTCTGCTCTTCCACAGGCAGTTTCCTGAGTTAGGAGGAACAGCAAGTAAAGCAGTCAACAAGGACAAAAGAGGACCACCTACTGTAGGCTTGATGCCATCTATCACCACTGACTACCACTAATTACAATCTTTTCCCATTCCTCTGGGGGGGAAAATGCAGTCCTTGATGGACATGTTTGCCTAACTCTGCATAGGGCTATGTATCTTTTAAGCTTTGAGGTGCTGCTGCTTGCCATAGCCCATCAATGTTACAAAGCTCTTTTGTTGTGTCAGGAATAGTCAAGCTGAAAATCGCCAGTTACAATATATGCACATTCTGCAGAGAAGCTGCAGAATCAAGCATTCTCTGAGCTTGGGAATAACTCTAGCTGCCCATGCTAATCATGAGTTCCTTCCAGATGAGTGAGAGTCACAAAGAGCTCTAAATTGGGTCAATGTCTTTCCTGAGCATCAGATTCTTGCTATTTCTAATGCATTCTAGTATCCTTCTGATGCAGTAGCAAGAGAAATTCTATTCCCAGTTGTGCTATCTATGCATACCATATACAATGTTCTTCACAATTACTGTTCTGACCCTCCTCCTCCTCCTCCTCCTCCTCCTCCTC
>NW_015396410.1:10633-15980 GCF_001527695.2 Protobothrops mucrosquamatus
TTCTTCTTCTTCTTCTTCTTCTTCTTCTTCTTCTTCTTCTTCTTCTTCTTCTTCTTCTTCTTCTTCTTCTTCTTCCTTCCCTCTCTCTCTCTCTCTCCAATAAAATGATACCTTGTTATATTTCAGTGATCTCCCCTAAGGTAATGCACCTAAGAAGATTCAGTTTTATTAATAGCTTGAAAATTCCATAAGATCCAGAAACTAGTTAACTGGTTTCTTTGTCCAGGTCACGTGACTGTTAATGGCTTAAATGTTATTTCTTTTGCAACGTCTACTGCCAAAAGATTGCCTAATCATTCCATTGCTTGAATGCCTGGAAATAATTCTTGTTGCTAAGTCTCCAGGAGGGTTGAGTCTTAGATTTTTTTTTACTGAAGACTGTAGCTTTGCAAAAGTTGCACAATTGTCAATTTGCATTGCACAGTAGCTTACTTTTTCCCAGGGAGCCATAGAGGACCATTAATTATATTTCCTACTGCCAATCTGGCAGGAAAAAAATGCTTTAAATAAATGATGAGCAGGGATGCGCCTCTTTTGCTAATAACTATTTTTACTCCCCCTTCCATGATTCTTCAACCAAAGTGGCTGACAAATGGCAGGGACACAAAGAATCTGTAAAAGGGGATTCTGATATATGCAGGAATGCTCCCTAGACACCCAACAACCTTATCAGACCAAAAAGAGCAACCTGGTGCCTTCTATGTCTTCAAATTACAAGGTCTGCAATTTCTACCATTTACCTCCTTTCCTTCCTATTGTTTTCCTTAATCAGCACATATTCTGTTCTGTTGCTAAGGGGCATACTCGGTTACAATGAGCTGTGTTCAGAAGATTTGCTCCTTTCCCTCAAAATAAAGAGATCTCCTGAGCCTCTCTCTCCCTCTTTTTTCTCCAGGAAATTTGGTGCAGTTCTATATCAACAGACACCTAAATTCCTTATTCAAAGAAAAATGTCTTTAAGATGTCTTATTGTCCATAAGTATGTCTACCTGTGCTGTAGTTTCTTATGACATGCTGCAAGCCCAGTCCAAGAAGAATTTTTTTCTCCCCTGAAAAGCATGTCAAAACTGCCACAGTCCTTCTGGAAGACTGAGGCAATATTTTCTGGATGGAAGACTTTATGGAGACCTTCAGCTCACTTTGGAGCCTGTCCTTAGTTGGCTAAGCCATAAGAATTGGATACGTCTAGTTCAGGGGTAGGCCACCTTGGCTCTTTTATGACTCGTGGACTTCAACTCTCAGAATTCCTGAGCCAGCATGGCTCAGCTTGGAAACCTCTCCCTTTCCCCTCAGCGTGGCTGGCTCAGGAATTCTGGGAGCTGAAGTCCACCAGTCATAAAAGAGCCAAGGTTGCCTACCGCTGGTCTAGTTTAATGAAAAGAAGGACTAGGGGTGACATTATAACATCATTCCAATATTTGAGGGGCTGCCACAAAGAAGAGGGGGTCAACCCATTTTCCAAAGCACCTGAAGGCCCATGGATAGAAACCTAATCAAGGAGAGAACCAACCTAGAATTAAGGAGAAATTTATTGACAGTTAGAACAATTAATCAGTGGGATGCCTTGCCTCCAGAAGTTAAAATCACTGGAGGTTTTTAAAAAGAAATTGGACAACCATTTGTCTGAAAGGGTAAAGGGGTTCCTGCCTGAGCAGGGGGTTGGACTAGAAGATCTCCAAGTTCCCTTCCAATTCTGTTATTCTGTTAAGCATGCCTCATTTTGAGGAAGAATAAGGGGAAAATGGAAAGCCATCACTAAAATATCATTGAGTTGCTCTGTGAGTGAGATGGGTGGTCTCTAAATCTGATCAATAATTGTTCCTTTGAGTCTCCAGGCTTACGATAATTGCCTTCTCCTGCTCACTGTTGCAAATTGGGGAACCCCATTTTGGAAGGGCACAACTTTCAGGTCACTAGAAGTAATTTACTCCTGCTATGGAAACAACATTTTCTATAAAGACCAACACGCCCTGATATTTAAAAAGGAAAGATGGGGAGAGATTTTTTAAAAAAGCTTTCATATTACAGGTAGTCCTTGACTTACAACAGTTCATTTAGTGACTGTTCAAAGTTACAATGGCACCGAAAAGTTTTTCACACGTAAGAACATTGCAGCATCTCCATGGTCACGTAATCAACATTAAAATGCTTGGCAACTGACTCATATTTATGACGGTGGCGGTGTCCCGGGGTGATCCCCTTCTGTGACCTTCTGACAAGCAAAGTCAATGGGGAAACCAGATCCACTTAACAACTGTGTTACTCACTTAACAACTGCAGTGATTCATTTAACAACAGTGGCAAGGAAGGTTGTAAAATGGGGCAAAAATCACTTAACGAATGCCTCGCTTAGCAACCATCTGTATATAGCATCAAACTGATAACCTTTCTCTGTGCAAATGAATGTGTCTCTTTAAATTAAGCAGCCATCCTT
Source organism: Protobothrops mucrosquamatus (assembly GCF_001527695.2). NCBI lineage: Eukaryota > Metazoa > Chordata > Lepidosauria > Squamata > Viperidae > Protobothrops > Protobothrops mucrosquamatus. Next base: position 13,068 of record NW_015396410.1, read on the forward strand.
CAGTCAATCAGCTTTCAGAAGATGTCATCTCTGAAATTGATCCATCAAAATGGAGCTAATTTTATTATATCTCTCTAATAAAATTAGCTCCATTTTGATGGATCAGTTTCTTTCATCTTGCATATTCAGAAGTATTTTATTAATAACACAAATGGAGAATAGGCCAACAAGGTCCATATCTTGCAATCTTTCTTCTTCCATTAGAGCTCCTGTGGTTTTGTTCTTGGACACACCACAGGGCTGGTGGAAAAGAGCAGGATATTTTTTTTTAAACACCGCCTTAAAGGAACAGCTCATTTACATCTGGCAGGTGAATGTTTGCGAGAGGCTACACTTACTATAAGATAAATATGATTACTATGCAGTTTGGTTCGCTCATCCATCCTTCTGGAGTGAGGTGGACAACTGTGGTCCATGAATCTCTCTTTGCAGCTTCTTAGATTGCAATGCTGGTTTTCAAGGGGAAGCAGAAGAAAATAGGTGCATTAAGTCACCACTAGAGTTTTATCCTAAAAACAGCTCTCAAAACTAAGCAAACATTAATCCTACCATATGTGGTGATATTATTTCATCAACAAGGGTATAATTTCCTTTTCAACATGTGTATCAGTTAGCATTAAACTTTTAACAGAGTAACAGAACTGGAAGGAAACTTAGAGATCTAGTCCAGCCCCCCACTCAAGCAGGAGACCCTATACCATTTTCAGACAAATGGTTTTCCCTGTATCGTAAGTCACATAGTGTTGTACGTAGAAGGGTGTCCCTTCCTTAAGAAATAGCCTGGTGAAAATTCTTCAGATCTATGGTGCAGGTTCTACATTCAACTGCAAATGTACCTCTCCAGTTAAAGCTTACATATGGTCACTATTAAAGTCTGTTTGAGGCTTTGCTGGTTAAAGTGCTGCCTTAAATGTAAGGGGGGTGAGGCTGTAGCTTAACTTGTATTGATAGAATCCCCTGTTCTTGACTCAAACTACATCTGACATAGTTTGTGAGGGTTTTCCCCAATCTAATAGGCCTAGATTAAAGCCTAGAATAGGATCAGCCAGGGAATTCTGGATCTTCATATGAAAGGGATAGAATTAACATCTCACACCTCTGCTATAAGGAGCTCATGACCTGCCTTTCACCACCCTCAGTTGTTTTTTTTTTTGTCATATCACACACATATTACACCAGCACACTTAGATGTTTTACCGTCCATGGTCTTGATGGGGAGATGTTAACCATGAGCACCAATGGATATATTTGTACCCTGAAACTAAGATAGTCATATATGCATCCCTGAGATTTCCTATCTGTTAATCATGCAGGACAAAGCTAATCAAATTATCTGGTTTGTTCCCAGCAGGCAATTGTGTTTTCTGTTAAATATGTACCACCCTATACAGGAAGAGTAGCCCCATTGCAATAACAGCAATGAGATCTCCATGTGATCTGGGTATATCCAGTTTCTGCTGTGAATGGGACTTTGCTATCTGGTGCATTGCGCATTTTCTTTCCCCGTTTTGCAATGATTCAGTTAAAATATGAGCATTCTACAGCTACGGAACATGTCTGTTGAGGGGACATCAGAAAAGCTTCTAGAGAGCAGATGGCTCCAGTTCCTTTTATTGTCTAGATTCCCATGAACGGCACTGGAGCCTCCTTAAAAAGAAGAAAGAAAACTAGGATAAAGAGGAAAAAAGCAATTCACCATTTCTTTCTTCTCTATCTCCATTTATAATAGAAGAAGCATGCATAATTGATGTCCTCCAGCATCTCTTTCACTGCTGGAACAAATCCAAGCAAGTATGAGAATGTAAAGCTTGCATGCAAGTTTGATTTGGATATTAAGGGCACTCTGTTCTCTTTTGGCTTTTGTGGTCATGGGCCATACGTGAGTAGAAAAAGAAGAAAAGTTCCTGAAATCAACATCGACAATTCCAGAATAGAAGTTATCATATCTTAAATATATCCTGATGTTTTTTTTTTAACTCTTACTATGTAATTGCAGGGAAAAAAATCTCTATATTTAAGGGTTCATTTAGTTAGAATTAAACTCAAAGACACTTGATCCCTCCTGATTTTCTCCAGACATCATCATCATCATCATCATCATCATCATCATCATCATCATCATCATCATCATCATCATCATCATCATCATCATCATCATCATCATCATCATCATCATCGTAACATTGGAAGGGACCTTGGAGGTCATCTAGTCCAACCCTGCTCAGGCAGGAAACCCTATACCATTTTGGACAAATGGCTGTCCAGTCTCTTCTTAAAAACTTCCAGTGTTGGAGCATTCACCGCTTCTGGAGGCAAGTAGTTCCACTGGTTAATTGTTCCAACTGTCAGGAAGTTTCTCCTTAGTTCTAGGTTGCTTCTCTCTTTGGTTAGTTTCTACCCGTTGCTTCTTGTCCTGCCTTCATAAAACTACTAAGCATAATTGCAGCATATCATATATTAAAGCAACTGCAGAAGTGACTAGAGACTCCACAAAACATCTAAAATAGTGTTAAATCAATTATTTGATCTATCCAAACCTTTTCCCGCTGAGCTACCAGCCCCAAGTAATTAATATACTCAAATATAGTTACATGCCAAATTGTTTAAAAGGCCTAAAGGGCTGATTCAAATAGAAATAAAACTCTGTTCTTAAAATAAAATAGTGTGGGTTTGGTAAACTGTACGTTCTAGTTCTGGTTTAGGCAAAAAGCCAGCTGGGTGACCTTGGGCCAGTCACTCGCTGTCTGCCCTAGGAAAGAAGCAATGGCAAATCACTTATGAAATCTTGCCAAGTATACTTCAGGGACATGTTTAGGCAGTTGCCAGGAGTTAAGATTCGAAGACAATAAATAATTACTATTAAAAAGATAAAACGAATACAATACAAAACAAAAGAATAAAAGGAACAATAGA
>NW_015396411.1:0-5073 GCF_001527695.2 Protobothrops mucrosquamatus
TTTGTAATACAGTAGTGACTTAGCCCAGCTATGTTCAGGTTCCTAAGTCTCTTCTTCACAAATGTCTTAGAGCTGTGCATTTGAGGACAGAGTAGAACGAGATGATTCAAAATCTGTTTACTCCAAAGAAAATTAATTGCTGTCAGTCTCAAAAGAAACATCCATTTATGTGTGTAATTGTGATTTCCACCAAAATGCTTTTTATAACTCCTGCCTCAGTAGTAATATTCCCAAGACCAAATGTATAGAAACACCCACACAACTTTCAGTTTTCAGATCCCAAAAGTAAATGTTTTCACATAGCTGTGGACTGCATCCAAACCAATGTCTATAAGATGACATTTTTGGAAGCTTTCGCATCTTTACATGAATGTTTAGTTTATATAATATGCTCTGCAACTGGAGGAAAAAAGCCCTACTAGCTGCCCAGCATTTGACCTCTTATAGAGCTTTCTTTGAGTTGTGGCTCTTCCATTAGCCTCCCCCTGAACCAGCACCTTTTACATCAGACAATTTCAAATTTGGAAATGACTTTGAAGTCTGTAGCCATCTTTTTATAGTTTACTTAAAAACATCACAAAGCCAATGAAGCCTTTTATTCAAGGCACCACTCTTTGGTTGCCCCTTCTTCCTTCTTTCTAGTTTTCAGAATTTGAGTGTAGGCTTGATGTGAGATATCACACACACATATTTTCTACACCTTCATTGGAAACTAGCTGTGTTATAAATGGATGAATATGATTGGCTGATTTAAAATGATCAAAGTGTCAGTTCCGTTTGTTCCCGGTTTAAAATTTATGTATGAATTAGTTTTCTTGGTTTCATTTGATTTACAACGGAATTGAGTAATGTTAGTATCGCACCCAAAATATCCTGCACATATATTCTAAGACTGTTAATTTTAGCAATGCATCTCAGGGTAAAACTTCAAGTGGTATTTAATGCATCATTAATTAAAGGTGCTCCCCCCCACACACAGAAAAAAACTTCATTTTACCTCAGTTTTCAGGGAGAATTTAACCCTTCCCCACCAATGGTCTCTAGTCCACTATATACCATTCTGGAATTTAAAGGGAAAAAATGGTGGGACTACTGGAAGATTTGATTTTTAAATAATGAACTGTGGCATTGCTACTTTGATACAAATTTCTCTCCCGGGTGCTTAATATTATATATAGTAATTATACGGAATTTGGTTCTCATAGAATATTACAGTAATATTCTACTCTTGACCTACATTGGAATGCATCATTGCCAGCATTTAATTGAAAAGCCTTTATCTTTAAAGATATTTTAGCAATGTGTAAAGCAATTAAGATATCATTTGGATAAAAATAATACATAGATTGGGAAAGATTAATTCAGAGAGAGAATCAATGTTTGCATCCAGAAATTCCAAGTTTTCCCCCCTTGTACCTCCAGTTTTAAAAAATATTTTTTTTATGGGGGGAGGCTGCCCAGGTCTGTGGAGAGTTGTTATCAGTCAAGAAATAAGTGAAAACTAGGTTAGATGGTATAAGACAACACAATCTGAAGACTGAAACTACACAATTGGAACATCTGCTCAGTAGAAAATAATATTGGAGCAAGTTTACTTCCTGTGGTTCTATATCCCTTATAGATGCAGTGGTGGGATTCAGCCAGTTCGCACCACTTCGGCAGAACCGGTAGCTAATGTTTTGTTGCCCAGGTCCTGAATAGACTTCCAGAAGCAGCATCCACACACAGAACCAGTTGTTCACATATTTGAATCCCTCCACTGTATAGATGATAATGCAAACATCTAATTTTCTCCCTGAGTTTTTAGGAACTAAAGTATCTGCAATCTTGTAAGCCAATGAGACTATACATGCTTATATACCACAAATCATTTCTTGTCATATTTCAAAAGCAGAGTGGGAAATGAAATACTTCCCCTCATAACATGCTTCACCCAATGAGAGTGAATGGTTAATCGGAGGATGAAATCACTGACATAGTTCAGATGCAAATGTATCCAAGCAAAATGGTCAAATAACACATTTTCTTTTAAAAAAAAAAGTTCGGGGGCTTGTATGGGAAACCGAGAATACAAAGCAGTTTGGATCGTTGTCAAAAAGCTATTCCGAGCAGCAATCTCAAGCCATGACACATTTCCAGGGAATTTGTAACCATAAGAATACTGTGATAAATTGTAATCAGAGCAGGATCCAGCTTTGTGGGAGGTGCCCAACTTTTCAGACATCATTTATAGGTTCCCAGTATGACCTACGTCTAAAAGACATTTTAATGATAACAAGGGAAAGTAGATGGATTGACTTTACAGAGTGTTGAAGGCCCTGCTTGTTGTCATCCTCAGCTTCTATAAAGACCAGAGATTTTCAGAGGGACTCATCTATCTTGCTATCAGCCCACAGTACCACAAGGACGGAACTATCTCAGATAAAACATGCCAGAGAGAGACATTCACGCCTCAACATTTCCTGTGGGAGTCTGCCCCAAATAGAGTTGTATGAATAAATATGAATTTTAGACCATTATCATTTCCAGAAATGACTTTGTGGCGATGTTTTACCCCTGGACTTTTATAATCAGAAGGAGTTTTTCTCAGGCTGTTTAAACATTAAAAACTGCAACCAGTCAAGAGTTTAGACCTCCCCACTGGGACAATTCTTTTAAATTACATTAAAAGCTCAAAGGCTCAGATCAACTTCCATGTTGAGGAGTATAATTTGCTAAATACTTTAAGTTATGTGGGATCTGCAAGTCTCATGTATTCCAGACCTGACAAATAGACAAAATCTGGAAGCATTTTGCCATTATATTTCCTTGTTTTATTCATTTGTTTGTTCGTTCATTCATTCATGGCATTGAAATTCTAAAAAAAATAATAATATAATATTGTACTAGTGTTAGGAGCTGTAGCAAAACAAGTTACTTGTGTCTTTGGCCAGAAAGTCCAAAGAAAGAAAAATCCTCCCTGGAACCACATCTTGTTATTACCTTAGACCAGGGGTAGGCAACCTTGGTTCTTTTATGACTCGTGGACTTCAACTCCCAGAATTCCTGAGCCAGCATGGCTGGCTCAGGAATTCTGGGAGTTGAAGTCCACGAGTCATAAAAGAGCCAAGGTTGCCTACTCCTGCCTTAGACAGTAGTTGTTCTACAAAGTAGAAATACCTAAAGTCACTGAAATAATTTGTTCTGGTCAAAGACAGATACTGTGATGAGGAATCAAACTCAGTCATCTGTTCTGTACCTTTTTCCTTTGTACATCCACATGCAAAGGACGACTGCAATGCAATTATTTTATTGCCTGAGATAGAATATTCAAGGGGCACTAATTTGCCAAAGCGCACACCCACCCTTACCCTATGGGCCTTTCTCTCAAGGAGGGAGGCTTTGCAGACTATCTATCTTTTGCTAGCCTCACATCATTTCCTGTCTTCTGATACACCCAGTTCATTTTGTACTGTCAGCATGATCCCAAATCGGTTTGTTGTGGTATTTTTCACCCTTTTTTTGTGGTGCACAGCTATAAGTTCCAATAGGGCAGTTGTCATGTAGATATCAGAAAGTGCATGGGTAATTGATGATTGCTTCTTCACATCAGTTTCTTCTTATTTAGCTTAATTTCTGTAAGTCTTTTGGGTGCTATTCTTAGCTTCTGAAGTAAATATGGATGTTGGGCAATTAATGGACTGCATGTATTTATTATTTATTTATTGGCTGTCACGCTGTCTTTTCTGGAAAATAATCCCTCCCTTAAGATGAGATGCTGGCATTTCCTGAAGAAGATTCTCTCCCTTCCTTTCAGCACCCTGGATATTCTATTGGTATTAGACAACAGGAATGTCTAGGTGGTGTCTTCTAAGAGGTTCAGAGCCGGTAATCATTCCAAGAAAATAGCACTGGTCATTGTGTTTTAGCTCAGCTCTGTTACCAAAATGCTGGTGTTCTATATTAATTGAATTAATTGGTTGTCGGAACTAATTATGGGTGACTATGAAAATGAAAAATGGTTTGAAACTTCAGTAGGTCAGAAATATTGTTGAATGATGCAAAACTGCCTGTTGTACAGGGAAGTGTATCCTTGGTCTTCTCTACCTATGCGGTTCTATAACATAACTGAGATCCTCAGTCAGTATTATGATTTCACTGATGCTTGAAATAATCACAACTACAGTAAGTGTCTTATTAATATTGCCTCTGGGATCTGACTGCATTTTTGTAAAATTATTGCAATGTTACAGGGACATTAGCATATCCTGGAAGATGGCTCTGTAACAATTAACAATAAACAATCCATGATTGAAAGAAAGAAAGAAAGAAAGAAAGAAAGAAAGAAAGAAAGAAAGAAAGAAAGAAAGAAACCCTTTTATTAAGGGTTGCTTCCTGGAAAATACTTGGGGACAAGAAGGGGCATTATTTCAACTCTCCTTATTCATTTATTGTTTGCTCCACAGGTTAAAGTGGGACAAAGCATGCCAGCTGAAGCTGTGATGTGGACAAAAGCTCCGGTGCAGATGTTATTCTGAACAAAAAGATGATAATTCGTAAGTGACATATTTCTGCTTGGTTTACAATTGTGGAGGTTTGTCTTGACCCTTTACACAATGAATGTGGTTATCCATCAACAAGGGAACTACTGAAGCCAGGATGGTAGCATCACACGAAGTGGCATGAGAGAGAATTTGCTGATCCGGAGACTGCATGTACGGCAGAGGGCTTTTTGGACTAGGCTGGCAATTCTGAGAAGGATAAACAGTCCTGGGCTGAAGTCATATTGAACAAATAATCTATAGCACCTTCTGAACATGCAATGTTGTTTTTTGAAAGGTAGAGGAGGAGAGATAACATCAGTCAGCAGAGCTTTTTCAGAGTTTCAGGGAGTAAATTTGGCCTTTAGTGTGGAGTTAGATGAGCAGAGCTCTCAATTAATGAGACCTCCAGCTCTTTTGATAAAATATTTGGTGTACTGCCAAGCATCTGCACTGAAATGACTCCAGACCAAACTTTGGAAATATTGAGTGTAGCTGTAGTTATATAATTAAAGTTGGGGTGATATGGAAAGACTTTATTTGCCCAAACTGA
>NW_015396411.1:7243-8991 GCF_001527695.2 Protobothrops mucrosquamatus
AATTTGGCCTTTAGTGTGGAGTTAGATGAGCAGAGCTCTCAATTAATGAGACCTCCAGCTCTTTTGATAAAATATTTGGTGTACTGCCAAGCATCTGCACTGAAATGACTCCAGACCAAACTTTGGAAATATTGAGTGTAGCTGTAGTTATATAATTAAAGTTGGGGTGATATGGAAAGACTTTATTTGCCCAAACTGACAAATAAACTAGCAAACTAGACTCTCTGTTCTAATAGTAGGGAATGCTGCATGTATTATATGTATGAATAAGGCTAGTAACCAATCTATACTTTCTGAATATTATTAAAAAGCATTAAAATATGTGAAATCTTAGGTTGATGGGCTTGGAGGTGGAGGTCAATATGTAGGCCCACCTGGTGATAAATATAATATACCAGGGACTATGAAGACCGTGGATGAAGTAATGAATGAGGAAGGAAGGAGGAAGAAGAAAGGGAAGGAAGGAGCTACAAAACTGGGTGGTTGGGGCAGAGAAAGAAAAAAAGAGGAGACAGAAAGGCAGGAAGGAAGGAAGGAAGAAAGGAAGGAAGAAAGGAAGGAAGGAAGGAAGGAGCGAGCTACAAAACTAGGTGGTTGGGGGAGAGAAAGAAAAAAGGGGAGGCAGGGAGGGAGGAAGTAAGGAAAGTTACTTCTCTGCATTACAGTAGGAACATCTGGGGTTTGCAAAATTGGTGCAATCAACAGCTCTTGCAGGAATCATACCTGCACACAATACACCAGGTGTAATTATATTGGCATTTGCACGTCAGCATGTACAAAAACAAGGAATAAGTTCATTGCAACCAGTTATTACATAACTTAGATTAGATCCCTTATTGTGTGTCCCCTTTCTTACATATTACAAATGACTTGTACAACCTCATTCTGTTGTGTCCTGAGCCTGCAAAGGCAGGCTTGGGACGTTGCAAGAAGCTGCCCGGGACGAGACTGAGTGGCGCCGGCCTTGCGCACATGCGCAAGGCGGGAAAAGATAGTATTGTGATTGGTTGAATTTGCCCGGGGATCTGAAGGTATAAATAGAGGCCTGCGTGCCTCTGCTCGGGTTGTTCGTAGAATGGAAGCAGAGAATAAAGACTTGTTAGAAATGCTTCGTCTCAAGCGCTATTATTCTCCGGACTTAACACATTCCTTATTGCAACTTCATTCATAATAAAAAGAAAAGAGCAGTGGAACAAATATTTTTTTCCTCAGCAATACGGTGCTTTTCCTTCTGAGATAATGCAAAAATCCAAAAGGAAAGAAGTCATCTGGCTTTCCCATGCAACAAATAACTTCTTCTTTTTTTTTTCTTCTAAAAATGAAGCAAGGCAACTGCCCTGATATGACAAGGGGAAAAGGGGGAAATGATCTGTTTTTTTGTGATGAAGGAAACTGTCTTAGGCACAAGCTGTGAGGCAGGAGAACCAGGCAAAAGAAAACAGGGCCTTATGTCAGGCATATTCACAAAGAAGGTTGGCCCTGTGCTGAAAATATTTCATCCCAAGTATCCAGTATCTCTCCAAGTGGAAACTGAGTAGGAGGAAGGAATAAGAATGAAGCTTAGAATTTAGAAAGATTGGACAGATAGAGAGCTTGGAGAGATTAGATGGACTACAAATCATTACCAAAACAAGTCCCGGAGGACATGCGCATTCACAAACATTGGACAAATAGCCGTTGATGTTTCAACAGTTTAGAAGTAATGGATAATTAGTAGAGCAATGAATTATTCAGTAGATTCGCTTAGT
>NW_015396411.1:12973-15554 GCF_001527695.2 Protobothrops mucrosquamatus
TTTCTCTTTGTCTTCTTGATTGCTCTGGCTTCAACTTTCTGATGGTTTTACATCTGCATTTGTATGGGGCTAGGTCTTGCTTGGGGCAGAGAGATAGATTTGGAGCCAAAGTTGGTTTCTGCCTTTTAAAATACTTTTGAGGAAATATATATTTCTGCCCTTTTAATATTTCCTTCTCTGGGGCTCTGACTTCCCACAGATGCTGTATGACAGGATGCTCTCAATTATCCCCCTGTAGAAAGTGGTCAGGACAGGGGAAGGAAGATGTGCTTTTCTCATGCGGCACAGAAAATGCAGGCGCTGCTGTGCCCGCTTTACCAGTTTCTCACTGTTGAGCGACCAAGTCAGCCTACTCGTTAGCTGCACACCCAGGAATTTGATGCTGGTAACCATCTCCACAGGTGAATTATTTATGCACAGAGAAGTGTGGCTGTGCCTGCCTTTTCTGAAATCAACAATGATCTCTTTGGTTTTTCCGGTAATTAAAACTAGGCTGTTTTCCTTACACCAGTTCACCAACCCTTCAACCTCCTTGCAGTAAGCTTCCACCTTGTCATCCTGAATAAGGCCCACTACTGTTGTATCATCTGCTATTTTTATTTGCCATTTTTATTCTGTTTTTCCTTTGATTGAATACTGATGTTTTTAAATGCCTGTCCAAATTGCTAAAAAATAATCAGCAGTAAAAAAAAAAGTATTTTCCCATCCCCATGAGTTTCCATTATTCTTCCATAAGAAGTGGGAAGCTGATTGGAAGAGTCACTTTCTTGGGCACAGATATCCAACTTCCTCTCAGGGATTGAAGTTAGAGTTTTATTCTTTCCTCTTTCTTTTCTCCCACAGGAGTTTCCAAAATCCTTGAGAAGCAGATCAGAACTGGGGCGTCTTTTAGGCCCAGAATGAGAAGGGTCCCATCTGCCTTGGCATTAAAAAATGTAAAACCATACTCTATATTAGGGGTAGGGGCCTGAGCAGACCTCATCTGCATTCCTAGTAATTTCAATTTGTATTTTTCATGTATCTTTGTTTTTTTTAAAGATACATTTGATTGCTATGCTGTTATTTTCTGACACTATTTTGACATGTATCATTGCTCTAGATTAAAAGGATACGTTTAATTGCTACAGTTTTAATTAATTATATTAATATAATTTAAATTAAAAATGGTTAGTCCCAAACAGCTAGAAGAGAAGAAGAGCTGCCTTCAAAATAGTTATTTAGAAGCTGATTTAAAACAAAAAATGCTACCTGACTGCTCCAAGTTTATTAAATAAAAGAAAATGTTGTGAGAAGAATCTCAAGCATCCAACACTTCAAGAGCAAATTGCCAACTTTTAAAGTTGCTTTTTAAAAAACTGAACTGAGCCTTGACATAGTCCCTTTAAACATCTTTTCCTAAATTTATTTCCTCAGAGGGATTTTACAATAGACAAACATATTTCACCCTTTTGGTTTTCCTTGTTGTTTAGCATTGTATTATCAGATTTTCTGACATCCCCCAAATAAAACAGAAATTCCTCTTGGTCTTAGATTTAGTTTCTTCCCTTGGACCTTCTTATTATGTTACATTCTTCTAACTTTGTTCTTAAAAGTGGATGAAAGGAAATGGGCAGAAAACATCCTAATATGTACTTTTATAACTCTGGGGAGTTCAGATTGATGAAGTCTCCAGTACTGTGCCTCTTAAATTCCCATTTGAGATTTCCAGCCTTGAAAAAACACTGGGTTGTTTTCTAGCTACATCCATGTTATTTGTTTCTTTACAGAAACAATTCTTGTCTCAAAAAGGCATTTTCCTTAAGTAAACAGATACTAGATCAATCCCTGCTCTGTCTTTGGGCTGCTACTTTCAGCTTCGCTATCCAGCTCGCAAAGTTGTGGGTGGAACCATGTATAACTACGTTTTGTTCTCCTTTTGGAGAAAAGGGGGAACCAAATGTATATTTTCTTTCGTCTTAACATCTTTAAATTCAAACCTCTTCTCACAAAAACCAAAAGGAGTGCCATGGCATTGTTAATTCTTGTCCCTTAAAATATGAAATTTCATCTTAAATACAAAATGTCAATGAAAGAAAAGTACTTACTTACTTACTTACTTACTTACTTACTTAATTTAACTTATTTATTTATTTATTTATTTATTTATTTATTTATTTATTTATTTATTTATTTATTTATTTATTTATTTATTTATTTATGGAAATTTCTATGCTGCTTAGTTCCTGTAGGCTCTGAGTGGTTAAAAAACACCAGCATCCATCAAACTAGAAGCACCAATCACATCAAACATACTGAACCAAAGGACCTCAGTAGGGCCATCCTGGGGGGTTAGGCTAAGCTTTCACATCCCCAATTACTTTTCCAGAAATCCAAATTTTTACGCCATTTGGAAGGCCTGTAAGATGGAGAAGGATGAATGTGAGGGCAGTGACTGCATAGAAGGACCACCATCAACAAGAAGCTTTGCCCCTCAAGGCCCCAATAGATGACGTTCTTCTAAGGACTTTCAGCAAAAACCACAGCAAAGTTTCACATGAAATTATTCATGACAATGCTCTTCTTTGGCTAGAAGCCTTGATCC
>NW_015396412.1:0-1397 GCF_001527695.2 Protobothrops mucrosquamatus
ATCAGGGTGCCTCCAGGAGAGGCAAATATTAAATAGGGTTGCTGTCTTGTTCAAAGGAAGAGGAGAAATCTTCTAATTTTTCTCCATTCTAGGTATTCTCCCATTCAGAAATTTTATTTTCACATTTTTGTGTTGCCTATAGAGAAAAAGTTATGGGTATCAGATTTTCATGCTGTTAGAAAGGGGAGATTTCAACTGCTGCTGGGACAATAAGAAGGCATTTTAAATGTTTTTCAATGTACTGCATTATAATACAAGCAATAATAGAAAAAGCAAAATATTAAAAGGGATCAAGTAAATAACTTGCAGTATTTTTCCTCTTAAGTTACTACCATAGTTAAAAACTATTAACCCTGTTTTAGTTTTTTGCTTCCTTAAAAGTTATGATAATTTGCAGCATAATCTCATCCAGAGCCATATATACTGTATGAAATGGATGGCTATATAAATTTGAATAATAAATAAATAATTTAAAATCACAAAAATTTGGAGCAACACCTTTCTGGAATTACGTTTTCTCATCTGGGCCAACTGTTTGTATGTATCTTTTTTTTGGGGAGGGGGAAATGTGTACTGTATATAGGTACAGTACTCAGTAACCAGAATTATAAAGACTGGGTAAAGTGAAATGCATAGAATTATAGTAAAATTGAAAGCTAATTAGAAAACTATCATAACCCGTTCTTAAGTTGTCAGCCATGAATGTGACACAAAAGGTTCAGTTTATAATTTATGCTAAATTATAACTTGTTTATTGAATAGTCTATGATTGAGTTCACATAACACATTAAATCAAAAACCAATCACATGACAGTTTACACGATTACACTTTATCCTGCAGTGCAAATTTCAACCTGACATTAAATTGCAAGTATTCTTCTCCATTTTATTCTGCAGAAATTGAGTTCATCATTGAAATGCGTACCTCAAGAGCCTTTCGGATTAAGTATGGAAGGAACCGTCCAATACTCATGCGGGGCAGATTCCTCCCACTTGACACACAGTTGACTTCCGCCTCTCCTGCTCTGACTTTTGTTGCTTTCTGTGCTCCTGTCCTTCATGGGGTTGAAGAAGGGAGCAATATGTCCCAAAACTTCACCTTCCAGAGCCAGCATACATTAGATATGAAGATTGCTGAAATGACTGAAAAGTAAGGCCAAATTTTTTGGGTGTGCATCTACCTGGAGATAATAATAATAATAATAATAATAATAATAATAATAATAATAATAATAATAATAATAATAATAATAATAATAATAATAATAATAATAATAATAATAATAATAATAATAATAATAATAATAATAAAGTTGGAAGGGACCTTGGAGGTCATCGAGTCCAACCCCCTGCCCAGGCAGGAAACCCTATACCATTTCGGACAAATGGCTGTCCAG
>NW_015396412.1:5016-8310 GCF_001527695.2 Protobothrops mucrosquamatus
CAGAATACACATTTTCCTCTGACAGCAGCTTTTCTATAGACTCTTCTCCTTTATTTGCAGAAAGGCCATCTACAGTATTGTTTCCAGCAATGAATACGAGCCTTGATTCAGACAGATGGGCTATCAGTATGCTAGCTGATCAAATCCACTCCCTGGCTGAAGTCTTCTCTCAGTACACCAAGCAAAGGTCTCAGGAGTCTCTTGGGATTCACTGGCCTGGGCATCCTGCTGAGGCTGCCCCTCTAGTGGCAAGACAGGACTTGGGGGCTAATGGAGCCATTAACTTTTCAGAAGAAATATCAGTGGATGAAGAAACCATCACCAGTATTTTAAACAACTTCTTAGATCATGATGTCCAGAACCAAGCCAGTTCTGAACAGAGACCAACAGGCCATTTTCACTTAGCAAATACCCAGTTGCAGCTTTCTATGTACCAGACACTTGTACCAGAAACAACTCCTTTGTCTTTCTCTGTATCATCTGATTCCAATCTGCCTGATTCCCAGTGGGATGGAAAATTCTATAACATATATCAGCAAGGTATGGCTCCGCTTTTATCACAGTAGTACCATTTAAAAACAATACAACCACTGAAGTTAATATGATCCTGCATAGACTTTGTCATGTTTGACTTAGGGTAGCATCTGATTTTTTTTTTGATGAAATCCACTGTGCACACCCATGTGTATACTATCTCTGTGTACACACACACACACACACACACATCACACTTTTCTTTTGGGGTAAACAATATTATGCAAAAATGAAGAAAAGGAATAAGTGATAGTAAGTCAAAGAAATTAAAGTTATAAGAGAAGAAAAAGAATGGGGAACAGATCTTATCACTATTCAATGAAGATTTCTACATTTTTATACATTCTCAACAATCAACATGATATTAGTTCATATCTTTTTACATGCGAGCACTTTCATTATTAATCACTTCAAAACTTTCCTGCAGTTCCATTCCACAAATTCAAATCATCTTCATTCAGATTACTACATCATTCCCCTTTCACAAGTGACACAGCATACCTATCCCAAAGGTGCTTTTTCAAGAGACAACTGGACTTTCTTGCTTTTCTTTGAAGACTTTTCGCTTTCACCCAAGAAGCATCTTCAGCTCTGACTGGATGGTGGGGAATGGAAAGATTTATATTCCTCACAGACAGCTGGTCATTTGCATTCTTTTAGAGAATCGTTGAGGCTACTTGGAGGTTTAACTGTGTCCTCAGGGTCACCTGAGTAGTGCAAATGGATGTGGAGCCTTCTTGGAACTGTGAAAGGAAGTACACTGAAGACAGATGATGTCATATCCTTCCCCCTCTTTTTGAGAGAGGGCTGTTCAGTTTTGACATAAATGGCCTCTTTGACCCCTCTTTCAAATCGGCGGTCCTCTCTGTCCAAAATGTGGACTTTGCTGTCTTCAAAAAAGTGGCCTTTGTTTTTTAAATGCAGATGGACTGCTGAATCTTGTCCTGATGGATTTGTTCTCCTATGCATTATACTGCATATATCAGTTTGTGTCTGGGTGTTTGTGTCTGGATAAAACCTTGGGATGGATAAAACACTCAGACAAAAACTGAGCAACCGTGGTATATGCAGTGCAATGCAGTGAGACATGTGCAGATCTGTACATTGGGGAAACAAAACAACCACTTCATAAACACATGGCACGACATAGGAAAACAAATCCATCAGGACAAGATTCAGCAGTCCATTTATATTTAAAAGACGAAGGCCACTTTTTCAAAGACAACAAAGTCCACATTTTGGACAGAGAGGACCAATGATTTGAGAGAGGGTTCAAAGAGGCCATCTATGTCAAAACTGAACAGCCCTCTCTCAACAGAAGGGGAGGGATACGATATCATCTATCTCCAGTCTACAACACACTCCTTTCAGCAGTTCCAAGAAGGCTCCACATCCATTTGCACTACTCAGGTGACCCTGAAGACACAGATAAACCATAGTGGCCTCAAAACTCTCTAAAATAATGCAAATGACCAGCTACCTGCAAGGAATATAAATCTTTCCATTCCCCACCATCCAGTCAGAACTGAAGAAGCTTCCTGGATGAGAAGCGAAACATCGTCAAAGAAAAGCAAGAAAGTCCAGTGGCCTCTTGAAAAAGCACCTTTGGGATAACCATGACCTGGATGACTGAGAATCTCCATAGACATACAGCATACCTATGTTTTTTTCATTTCATTAACTCATGCTCTTTATCATTTATTTGTCTTACATCCCAAACCACAATCTTCCATATGCCATAGTCTTTACCACGTAGACCCATAGATGTTGATTTCTACTGGTTAATAGTCTTTCATATAATGCTTTTAGTATGATAACGTGCAGACTAAGTCTAAGTCTTAGTCATACTCATTCCACATTGAGCATTTCCTGCTCATACTAATAACAGTTTGTTTGTTTTTAATCATTTAGTCGTGTCTGAGTCTTGGTGACTCTATAGGCAAGTGCTCTCCATGCTATCCTGTCAAGCACTGCTTCTTTCAATTGTTGCATATTCAACTTTGCATCAGATTTGATGTTATCAAGTCAGTGTGTTCTTTGCTTGCCCCTTCTTTATCCACTAGCCATTCCTAGCATCATTGCCTTCTCCAATGAATTCACAAGCATAACATGGCCAATATACTTTAATAATATTATAATAATAATACTGTAATAATACTGTAAAAATGTATTGGGCACTTTTGATCTATTTAGCACAAACATGTCCATATTGCTTTAAGCAAGGGGGAATCTCTATTCTAGACACTACCTTAGAAGTGAACATACTGTTGCCCACATTGCATGATGCAGGGGTCATATACAGTATAAATAATGCACATCCAGGATGTTGTATACCCAATTACTGTGATCGGTAAATCATGGTTTATATCATGAAATGGGCAACCTGAAGCCTAGGATTGCAGGCAGCCATAAGTCCACCCCCAACTTTTTTCTTTTTCTTTGGCTTTCCTTGAAACAATTTATGAACACAGTTGCCAAAAACTGGTATTGTTTCTGGCAATTTATTCTGTAAAATATCAAAAACTAAAGTTTAAGCCCAAAGTGTGGTTAATATAATTTATAAGAAGCAACCTAGAACTAAGGAGAAACTTCCTGACAGTTAGAACAATTAACCAGTGGAACAACCTGCCCCCAGAAGCGGTGAATGCTCCAACACTGGAAGTTTTTAAGAAGAGACTGGACAGCCATTTGTCTGAAATGGTATAGGGTTTCCTGCCTGAGCAGGGGGTTGGACTAGATGACCTCCAAGGTCCCTTCCAA
>NW_015396413.1:0-1913 GCF_001527695.2 Protobothrops mucrosquamatus
CGGGTGCCTTACCTCCCTTGGGCTGGGCCAGCTGGTGGTCGGCCTGCTCCGTCTCTGCTGCTTGCCAGCTACGCCTCGGCCGGCGCAGGGGGCGGAACCACGCATGCGCGGCGCTCCCGGGCAGGGAAAGTCCTCGACTTACGACCGGTTGGGTAGTCCTCGACTTACGACCGGTTTAGTCCTCGACTTACGACCGGTTTAGTCCTCAACTTACGACCGGTTGGGGTCGCGGCATTAAAAAGGTTGAGAACCACTGGCCTAGATCGTCTTCTTATCTAGGCGATAATTTTATCTCCCAGCTTGGCTTTATAGTCCTGGAATTTCCCCGAGTTGGTTTGATGGGGACACCTGCTCGATCCAGGCCAGGTTGCCTTCTAATTGAGCTTCGCTACTAATGAACTCCGCATCTTTGCAGCCGTCTTATTGTCGGCTGATCAACTTCGTTAAGTCTTTGCACTTTAATTAGGTTGCAAATGGATCCAATTCCGCTTTGCGGG
Source organism: Protobothrops mucrosquamatus (assembly GCF_001527695.2). Taxonomy (NCBI): domain Eukaryota; kingdom Metazoa; phylum Chordata; class Lepidosauria; order Squamata; family Viperidae; genus Protobothrops; species Protobothrops mucrosquamatus. The sequence goes on from NW_015396413.1 coordinate 498, forward strand.
TTGAGTTAACCCCCCCAAGGCTGATTCTGTGTGCTTCTAGCGCCATCTGGCGGGAAGGCGCTGCAAATTCTCCTTCCCCAACAGAACAGAACAGAATAGAGAATCACAACAGTTGGAAGGGACCTTAAAGGTCATCTAGTCCAACCCCCCTGCTTAAGAACGGACTATCTTTATTGTCGCTGTGTAACTCGCAACGAAATTAAGCGGGAGACCTTACACTGTCTCTGACAGATGGCTGCCCAGTCTCTGCTTGAAGGCTTCCGGTGATGGAACCGAATTAGGGGCAGTCCTCTACTTACGACGGTTCGTGTAGTGACCAAAGTCACCAACAGCATTGAAAAAAAGGGATGTGTGGCCATGTTTCACACTTATGACCATTGCAGCGTCCCCAGGGTCACGTGATCAAAATTCAAGACGCTTGGCTACTGACTCGTATTTACGATGGTCGCAACGTCCTGGGGGGTTGATGTCACCTGATAGTCCCCTTTTACGACCTTCTGATAAACAAAGTCAGGAGGGGGAAGCCAGCTGACCACAACTGAGGCTAAAATTTCTGTCGGTAAGTGAGACGGTTGCTAAGTGAGCTTTTTGTCCCATTTTACGACCTGTCTTGCCGCAGCTGTTAAGCGAATCGCTGCCGTTGTTAAGTCAATAACACCGTTGTTAAGTGAAACTGGCTTCCCCCCCTCCCCCCATTGACTTTGCTTGTCGGAAGGTCGCAAAATGACCCCGGGACGCTGCAAACCGTCATAAGTATGAGTCAGTTGCCAAGCGTCTGAATTTTGATCACGTGACCTGCGGGAGGCTGCAACGGTCGTAAGTGTAAGAAATGGCCACAAGGAATGGCCACTTTTTTCGGTGCAGTGGTAACTTTGAACGGTCCCTAAACGTACTGTTGTAAGTTGAGGGCTGGCCCGTTTGTCTGAAATGGTACAGGGCTTCCTGCCTGAGCAAGGGGTTGGGCTAGATGACCTCCAAGGTCCCTTTCAACTTTATTGTTATTGTTACATTTAGCAAAAAGAGCTTTGTGAAAAGTGCACGTGTGTGTGTGTCTGTGTGTGTGTGTGTGTGTGTGTGTGTGTGTTTGCCCTCCTCAAATTGCTTGGTCTGATCTAATGTGCTTATTTTCAAGTTTTAATTCCATCCACAATTGTGTGGGGACTTTCCCACAGTTCTGAACCTGAGCAGGGGGTTGGACTAGATGACCTCCAAAATTCCTTCCACCTTTCTTCTTCTTCTTCTTCTTCTTCTTCTTCTTCTTCTTCTTCTTCTTCTTCTTCTTCTTCTTCTTCTTCTTCTTCTTCTTCTTCTTCTTCTTCTTCTTCTTCTTCTTCTTCTTCTTCTTCTTCTTCTTCTTCTTCTTCTTCTTCTTCTTCTTCTTCCTCCTCTTCCTCTTCTTCTTCTTCTTCTTCTTCC
>NW_015396413.1:5491-8309 GCF_001527695.2 Protobothrops mucrosquamatus
GGGAGGATGGAGGGAAGAAGGGAAGGAAGGAAAGGAGGAAGGAAGGAAGGAAGGAAGGAAGGAAGGAGAGAATGAAGGAAATGAGAGAGGGAGGGAGGATGGAGGGAAGAAGGGAAGGAAGGAAAGGAGGAAGGAAGGAAGGAAGGAAGGAGAGAATGAAGGAAAGGAGAGAGGGAGGGAGGATGGAGGGAAGAAGGGAAGGAAGGAAAGGAGAAAGGAAGGAAGGAAGGAAGGAAGGAAGGAAGGGGAGTGTGAGAGGAAATGGGACAGGTCCTCTGAGAGGGAGAATTGGGGGGAGGGGCAGGGAAGCAAGGAGCACAACAGGGCTTTCTGTGCCTTCCCTCCCTGCACCCACCCCACAAGCCCTCACGCCACAACTTGGATCCACCTTGCTCGGAGGTTGCCAAAGAGCCAGGGAAGAGCCAAGGGGAAGTATCTCCAAAGCTCATCTCTTGAAAGGACCTCAAGATTTACAGCCCCCCCCCCCCAGTCTAACGCATGCTGTTTTCCACACTCCTTGCTTCCTGCCGATAAATCCAGGCAAAGGAGAGGAAAGTTGGGGTGGTGGGCAAGAAAAGAAGTCAATGGTTTGGGCAGAGAATGGCACCAGGGGATTTATAATGTGTCCTGTCCCCCTCCCCTTTCTTTTTGGATTGGGCTATGCCAATCCCAAAAGAGGAGAGATGGGCCTTTGCTTTCTCAGTTCTGCATATAAGGATTTGGGAAAGAGAGAAAACCTGGAGCTGGAATTGGATCAGTTTCCTGGAGTGCTCTTCCTCTTTGACGCAAAGCATTCCGTCATCCAGACATAGAACATAGTTGGAAGGGACCTCAGAGATAGAATAGAGTAGAGTAGAGTAGAGTAGAGTAGAGTAGAGTAGAGTAGAGTAGAGTAGTGTAGAGCAGAGCAGAGCAGAGCAGAGCAGAGCAGAGCAGAGCAGAGCAGAACAGAACGGAACGGAACGGAACGGAACGGAACGGAACGGAATGGAATAGAATAGAAGCTGGAAGGGACCTTGGAGGTCTTCTAGTCCAACTCCCTGCTCAAGCAGGAGACCCTATACCATTTCAGACAAGTTGTCCAGTCTCTTCTTGAGAACCTCCAGTGATGGAGCAGCCACAACTTCTGGAGGCAACTTTTCTCCACCCTGCTCATGTGCCTCTTTCATCTTTAGGTATGGCAGAATAACAGAACGTTATTGTTGGAAGGGACCTTGGAGGTCTTCTAGTCCAACCCCCTGCTCAAGCAGGAGACCCTGTCCCATTTCGGACAGATGGTTGTCCAGTCTCTTCTTGAAAGCCTTCAGTGATGGAGCTCCCACAACTTCTGAAGGCAGGTCCTTCCATTGGTTAATTCCATTAGCAATTTTCTCCTTACTTCTAGGTTGCTTCTCTCCGTGGTTAGTTTCCCTCTCTTTGGGGAGGACGTAGAAGAACATTTGATTGCATGTTGTACAGTATATCGACATCCCCAGATACCTGCAGTTAGATATGAGCCAGCTCTGAGTTAAGATGAGCAACCCAGTAAGAACTGGATAATGTCCAGCTTGGTCTTTCTTCATTGGCTTCCATGCATGTGGTTACCCAGTAGAAGATGCTTTTGCTTAAGTAAAAAAAAAACATCTGGATTGTGTCCATCCCGCTGTGTGACTTTTATTTTTTTGACATAAAAGTCAAATCTCCATGTGTGCCTAATTCTGGTCCAACGATGTGCAAGTAGCATCGTTTTTTTCTTCCTGCCATATTTCCAGGATGTTGCCTTCACCTCTAGCCCACATCTGGGCAGGTGTTGCAGAAGTAGGAGGCTTAAGCGAATAAAGCCGATTTAGCCTCGTCACCTGTCTTGGAGGCAAGTCAAGGAGCCTCAGTGACTTCAACAGGAACAGGAGAACAATTGACACCAACCCCGAGGTCTGGTTTTCTGACAACTCCTGAAGGAGAACAGACCACTTCAACTCAACGGTGGAATTAAGGCCCCAGGAGTGAGGGAAAGCAGCGTGGAGACATATTTTTTTTTTCTCCCTAGCAGATGTTTATTTTACCGCTGAAGGTTTTCCAAATGGAGAATGGTTGATGAGTTTTACAGATCCTTCGGGCTTCCTTGGCAGGCACCTAAGTGATCCGCAGAGCCAGGGGCCAACTTCCATGCCTTCGGTTCAAAATCATGTCGGCGTGACTCGGTTTTTCTTTCCGCTGTGTGTCACTCTTTCTGCAGCCGTTTACGAGAAGAACACCGTTGTCCTCGGGAAGAAAGGAGTTGGAAAGACGAGTGGAAGAAAGAGAGAGACCAAAACAGGCTTCTAAAGTCATGAAAGATGGTGGGAGTCTTGAGGGCAGGACAAGAAGCAACGGGTGGAAGAACGTTAAAGAGAGAGCCAACTTAGAATTAAGGAGACATTTCCGGACAGTGAGAAGAATGAATCAGTGGGACGCCTTGCCTCCAGAAACTGTGGCTGCTCCATCACTGGAGGTTTTGATAAAGAAACTGGACAGCCTTTGGTCTGCAATAGTATAAGTGTCATGTGTCTCCTGATTGAACAGGGATTGGACTAGATGACCTCCAAGGTCACTTATTCTAAGTAAGTTGGCGAGGAAATGAGACCTTCCTGAAAAGTCCTTTGGAGGCAAATGGACACATTTGGAGAACATACAGGACAGCTGTCGTGATGGACGACAGAGGAGGAGGAGAAGGAGAAGGAGAAGGAGGAAGAGGAGGAGGAGGAGGAGGAGGAGGAGGAGAAGAAGAAGAAGAAGAAGAAGAAGAAGAAGAAGAAGAAGAAGAAGAAGAAGAAGAAGAAGAAGAAGAAGAAGAAGAAGA
>NW_015396414.1:0-8309 GCF_001527695.2 Protobothrops mucrosquamatus
GCTCCAACACTGGAAGGTTTTAAGAAGAGATTGGACAACCATTTGTCCGAAATGACATACGGCAGGGGTGCCAAACTGCCAGCCCAGGGCCGGACGCGTTATCCGGAAGCCGCGCCCACCCCATTGCCGGCAATGGCAAAACCGTCCCGATATGTTGGACGACGTCACGTGACGTTGCAAGTTTGACATGTCTGGCATAGGGTTTCCTGCCTGAGCAGAGGGTTGGACTAAAAGACCTCCAAGGTCTCTTCCAACTCTGTTGTTCTGTTCTATTCTATTCTATTCTATTCTATTCTATTCTATTCTACTCTACTCTACTCTACTCTACTCTATTCTACACTCTATTCCTATTCCTATCCCTATTCTTCCGAGATCAGTAAAATGCGGACCCAGATTGTTGGGGGCAATATGCTGACTCTGTGAGCTGCTTAAAGAGGGCTGTAAAGCACTATGAAGCAGTACATAAGTCTAAGTGCTATTACTATTGCTACTCCTAACTTTAAGGATGCCTCCTGAGACGGTAACCAAACAAAAATCCAACTACAGTGGAACAAGCAATATATAAATATACCCTTCTAACATGAACTCCAGAAAATGGAAACATTGTTTATAATATTAAAACTCAATTTAGAATTCCCAAAACAACGTTCTCTCACCGGCCACTCAACCTGCTCCTTCTCTTCCTCTGCCTGGTTCAGGAGGAAGCCTTCGGCCAGGGCCACCGCCTGGGAAGTGATCTCTGCTCCACACTCCCGCACCCAGCTCTCCATCTTGGGTGGCAACAGGGCCAGGAACTCCTCCAGGATCACCAAATCCAGCATCTGAGCCTTGGTGTGTCTCTCTGGCTGCAGCCACTGATGGCAAAAGTGGTGGAGATGGCTGCAAACCTCTCGGGGCCCCTTAGTCTCTTGGTACTGGATGCTCCTGAAGAGCCTGCGCTGGACCTCCAAAATGACGGCTTTCTCCTCCAGGATCTTCTGCCTGGTTCCTCCCCAATTTTCCTTACATATCCTTTTCCCAGATCCCTTGTCTGCTGAGTACTGTATCTCCATTTCTTCTTTCTTTTCCAAGAAAGCTCCGAGCTTCTGTCTTCAGCCCTCTTTGCTTATCAGATATAGGTAGTCCTTGACTTACAACTGTTCATTTAGTAACCAAAGTTATGACGGCACTGAAAAAATGACTTATGACTGTTTTTCATGCTGACGGCCGTTGTAGCATTCCACGTGATCAAAATCCAGACGCTTGGCAACTGGTTCATATTTACGACGGTTGCAGTGTCCCAGGGTCATGTGATCCCCTTTTACGATCTTCTGACAAGCCAAGTCAACAGGGGAAGCCAGATTCACTTAACAACCAGGTTACTAATTTGACAAACGCAATGATTCATTTAACAACTATGGCAAGGAAAGTCACAAACTTCCTTAACAAATGTTTCACTTAGCAACATAAATTTCGGGCTGAACTGCGGTTGTAACTCAAGGACTCCCCGTACCGTGCTTTCCAGACAAAGAGACCTAAGATATGTCCAACTTGCACATCTGAGAAGGGAAGGAAAATAAATGCCGGAATTACAGAGATCCGATCGATCGATTAATTTTCCCATTTCTGAACCGCCCATCTCCTTTCCCTTACTCCCTCACTGATCATGTAACATCCTGAGGGAAAAATCAAGGTAAAATAGAGATTTTTCTGATTAAGCAGATATATTATTATGGTTATGGGTATTATTGACTTATAAATAGTTTAGTGACCGTTTGAAGTTACAATGGCAATGAAAAAAAGGTGAAAAGTTTTCACACTTAACGATGGTTGCAGCATGCCCGTGATCATGTGACCAAAATTTGGACATGGATGGAAACTCATCAAGGAGAGAAGCAACTTAGAACTAAGGAGAAACTTCCTGACAGTCAGAACAATTAACCAGTGGAACAACTTGCCTCCAGAAGTGGTGAATGCTCCAACACTGGAAGTCTTTAAGAAGAGACTGGACAGCCATTTGTCTGAAATGATATAGGTCTCTTGCCTGAGCAGGGGGTTGGACTAGATGACCTCCAAGGTCCCAACTTTATTATTATTATTATTATTATTATTATTATTATTATTACTTGACAACTGACTCATATTTATGACAGTTGCAGTGGCCCAGTGTCACATGATCCCTTTGTGCGACTTTATGACAATTCAAGGCAATGGGGAAGCCAGATTCAGTTAAGAACCGGGTCACTAACTGAACAACTGCAGACAAGAAAGTTCGTTAAAACAGGGCAAAACTCTCTTAATGACTGTCTCACTTAGCAACGGAAATGTTGGGCTCCATTGTGGTTGTGTTATTTTTATTTTGATTTGATTTGATTTGATTTGTACGGTCACCCATCCTTTCTAAGCGACTCTGGACCCTGTAAACTAAATTTGAATCAAATGCGCAACACTCTGAAAAAATATAGTCTAATTTAAAGCACAGTTTAGTAACTCCTGTGATTGGCTGAACAACCGTGGCGAGAAAAGTCGTAAAACGGGTGCAAACGTAACAAATGTTTCACTTAGCAAACAGAAATTTTGGGCTCAATTGTGGTCCTTAAGTCGAGGGCTAAGTGTAGTTTGTTTGTTTTTTTCCTTTTGGATTTGCACTCCCTAATTTTGCTTTCCCCCCCTAGTAATCTTTTTTATTATTTTTCTTTTTTTTCCCGTTTCTATTTTATGCTTTGTTTGCAACTGTATAAAGGTTTTGGGGGGGGGATTCCTTCTCCCCCCCAACTCAGAAACTTTAGCTAGGATGTTGTCGGTGTGTGTGTGTGTGTGTATCCAGATGCTCTTCCCCCCTTCCTGGGGATCCAGGACTTTTTTGGGGGGGGGGGCAAAGGTTGGTTTTTCGTTCTCCCTCCCTCCCCCGGGGTGGCACGTGCAGTCGATGGAGCGGCAGGGGAACAGTCCCTTCCCCCCGTGAAAAGCTCCCACTCACCGGACAGGATCCCATCTAGATCTCCCTCCCGGCAAGACTCCTTGCCTTCTGTGGAGCTCAAAGGGTTACAGCGAGCGAGAGCGGAGTCCTAGAGAGGCCTGAGACCCCTAGAGGTGGTCTCAACCTTTTTAATGCCGCGACCCCAACCGGTCGTAAGTCGAGGACTAAACCGGTCGTAAGTCGAGGACTAAACCGGTCGTAAGTCGAGGACTACCCAACCAGTCGTAAGTCGAGGACTTTCCCTGCCCGGGAGCCCCGCGCATGCGTGGTTCCACCCCCTGCGCCGGCCGAGGCGTAGCTGGCAAGCGGCAGAGACGGAGCAGGCCGACCACCAGCTGGCCCAGCCCAAGGGAGGTAAGGCACCCACCGGAAAAGGGGGAAAAAATGGCGGACAGCCTTGCTTGGCGACCCCCGTGAAATGGTCGATCGACCCCAAATGGGGTCGCGACCCATAGGTTGAGAACCGCTGCCCTAGAGGGACAAGAGAAACGATCGGCGCATGCTCAGTTTCCTTCCGAAGCGGCTTCCACGTGCGGAGGGAGCCCTCTGGTGGATTCTCTGCGTCAGTGCTTCTCAACCTCGAGCCCGTTATCCAGGGAATTCTGGGAACTGAAGTCCACACTTCTTAAAATTGCCGAAGTTGCCAAGCACTAAACGTTAGAATTAGAATTAGAATTAGAATTAGAGAGTTGGAAGGGACCTTGTAGGTCATCTAGTCCAACACACACACACCGCCCAAGCAGGAGAGCCTACACCAGGGGTCTTCAAACTCGGCCCTTTTATGACTCATGGACTTCAACTCCCAGAATTCCTCAGCCAGTATGCCTGGCTGAGGAATTCTGGGAGTTGAAGCCCATGAGTCATAAAAGGGCCGAGTTTGAAGACCCCTGGCCTACACCATTTCTTGTTTGTTTGTTCAACACTGAACTAAATTTGCAGCATCTTCTGGCATTGGGCTCAAAATCCACCGAATATGGCAGGATGGGCAGCCTTCCAGCTTTTCAATTTTGCTGGGGGGGGGGAGTAGGTTGGAATTTTTCCAAAGAGGGGCCGAAGAGTGTGATGTCACTGAGCATCTTGCCTCTCTAGGAGCCTGCCTTTCCTCTCTTTGACCCCTATCTTTGTGACCCCCAGAAAGCAAAGGGAAGCAGGGATGGAGATGCAGATGGGGCTGTGTAGATTGGGGGGGGATTTCTGGTGGGAAAGGGAGCCAAAGGGGAGGGCAGGGGGAAAAGAGAGAGGCCAGGTGGTTGTGCAGTGCTTTTGAGTCCTGGGAGGGAGGACTCCCAGGCCCATGTTCCTCTGCTGTTCCTTTGCATACTTGCTGGGTTGCCAGGAGGGGGCTGGCCAGGGAGAGCCCTTCATTTCCCCATCCCCATTTCTTGGGGAAACCCTGAAAGAGGGGGGTGTTAGGGTGAGATGTGTCTTGCAAAACTTGAGCAAGGAAACAAGCAGGTTTTGAGGAAGGGAGAGCAAATGGGACTGTGCCTGGGTCTTCTTTGATTTCTTGATCAGATGTTCCAGGCTTTCTTTGGTGAGTGAGAGTTGTATCGTCAGCATAGAGGCGCCTCTCTCTGTCTGTCTCTCTCTCTGCAAATGGCGGAGGAGGCTGGGAACCGCAGGAGAAGGCTCAAAGAGCCACATGTGGCTCCAGAGCCGCGGGTTGCTGACCCGTGCCACAAAACTATCCTCTGCACCGCAAGGGGCTTCTACCCCGTGGAGATCGAAGTCCGGTGGCTGAAGAACGGCCGGCCGGAGGAGGAGGGCGTGGCCTTCGGGGAGGAGACTGGACCTACCAGCTACAGGTGATACTGGAGACCCAGCCTCAGCGGGGGGACCTCTACGCCTACCAGGTGGGGCACGCCAACCTGGAGGCCCCCGTCACCATCCAGTCGGGTAAGCTTCTCCCCTCCATCCCCTCCTGGTCTGGGGAGTCCATCCTGCCCTAAGAAGGGAGCAAGACTCTCCCTGTGGAGGGAGCAGGAATGGACTCTCCTGGGGGAAGCCGGCCCTGATCCTTCTGCTCAAGTGAGGCTCCTTCTCCTTCCCCAGAGCCCCGTTCCTCCAACTCTGTCAGGAGAAAACTCTAGATGGGGGCCGTGATAGGGCTGATCTTCCTTGCTGTGGGGCTCTCCTTCTACCTGAAGAACAGGGAAGGTGAGTCCATGGGGCTGGATAAGAGGGAAGGGGACCAGAGGAGGCATCTCATCAAGCTTAAACAAGTCAATGGCAAAGACAGTCCACTTAACCTCCAAATCCCAATGCCGATGGTCCCCCTGAGAAATTTATTTATTTGGGAATCTTTTTCCCCTCAGGGGCTATATGGAAATATCATGCAATCTATTCTTGGATTTGGAAGGAAGTCTGACTGCCCCCCCCCTCAGTTATCCAGTCCATTCATGGCTCTGATTGCATCTTCTTCTCTTTTCAGCAACTCCCATCCAACCGCCTGCAGGTGAGCATCTTCTATTCCCCACCTCCATTAATTAATAAGCTTTTCTAATTGTCTCTTCTGGTGTCCTGGAATTGCAAAAGGGAAGGGAGGAAGGGAAGGAGGAGGGCCATTCCAGTCACTGAGGGGAAGGAGCACCCCAAGTTTGCGGGCTGCTCTTATTAATCACCCCTCCTGTTGACGTTTCACACAAGTTCTGGCAAAAGGTCACCAGGCTCCCTCCTTTCCTGCCACCTCCATTGTAACACCATCTTCTTTGTTAATATGAAACATCTGTAGGGAAAGAGAGAGGGAGGGAGGCCTCTTCTCTTGATAAACCCCCTAATTATGTCAATTAGAAATAATTCCCTCTTGTCAAGGGCCATCCGCAGCGGACCCCCTTCAAATTCCAGGAGACGAGATGGGGAGGAATCCCTGGTCCCACCTGTCGTGATTCCGTGCCAGGCTGTGTTCCCAACAGCTGAGTCCGGGGAATCTGAGGAGGAGGTGGAGGAGGCATTTGGAGGGCCATCAGGGTCAGAGGGAGGCTCTGATGAATTACAAGACTCACGGTTTGATGAAGAGCCTGGGCCCTCCAGTCGTGTTTCGGATGAAGCTCAGCTGTGTGGGGAGAATGAGTCAGACTTGGAGGATTCACAACTGATGGACATGATTGATGCTCGTAGACGCAGGCAATTAGCTAGAGCAGATCAGCAGCAGCAGTCAATACAACAACTCCAGGGGGGGAGGAGAAGGCATTGAGAAGCGACACCTTGGGACTGCTTTATAAAAAGGGAAGGTGTGGGCAGTGCTGGTTGCTGAAGGCAACCGTTTGTAAAGAACTTACAAGGATCATGGTCTGTTTTGTTTTATCAGTGAATTTCTTGTTTAAACTTCTGCTCTGTTTGCTTTTGTAACCAATTATCTGTTAGGAAAGTATTCTGTGTTTTTGTTTTGGAGAAAAACTTATCAGGACTGTTTTGAAAATAAAAAAAGGTTGGTTTTCCCAGCCTATTGTTTAAGAGGGGTTTGTTCTTGTGACGTAACAAGGACGGACGTAGGCTGGGACAGAACATCACCCAGCTTTTTCCTCCCTGAAAGGGGTGGAGCCTCCCTCCATCCAGTCCCTACTCATCAACCACCCACCTGCAGTGTGGGCCTGTCTGGGGGTGGGGTGAAAGGGGACAGGAAGCCCACCCTGTGTTTTTCCTGCAGACTCTCCCAAAAGAACTAATTTACACTAAAGGTTTTACTATATATTCTAATTTTCTTCCCCGTTCCCCCCTCCCAGGGCTCATGAGTTAATCTGCTATCGGGAAAAGTATATTCTTTTCAGTAGCTGATAAATTTCTGTCTTTTTTTTGAATATCTCCCTTTTTTTTTTGCAATCCTTGGAAAATGGAGGTTCAAGATGGTTGGTTGTGGAGAGAATTGCAGCCCAGATATTCTCTTGCTGAGACCCGCCAGCTTCCTTCCAGGACCTCTCTTTTGAGGCAGGCGACACGGGTTGGGAGTTAAGACCATCTAGTCTGCCCTCCAGCAATTCTCGGCCTGCCTGTCACTCTGGGCTCCCAATATCTCCTGCTCAGCACAGACTCGCATTCAGAGCAGTGCCGACAAACCACCCATCTCTCAATCCCTTCACCGGAAATTCATCTTGCTCTTAGCCAAATCTGGAGGCCACCAGATCCAGGGAGGATCCCAGATGCTTTGCGTGCTGAGATCTTACATTCCTGAGATGTGATTTCAGGGATCAAGTGCTCTCTGCCCAGCAGAGCCTCAACTGCTTTCCTCTCCTCACTCTTTCTCTTCCTGGTGTTCCCCTCATTTCTCCATCTTTAAGATAAAATAACCGTTATTGTCTTTTTTTTACTGTGGGCACAACGGCACACATCTAAAATGAAATTTAGTTGCCCGCTCTCAAAGTGAAACACATACATGACACACACCTAAAAAATGCTATGTATAACATATGTATAGACCCACACCCCTCCATATAAATAACATAAATATTAAACAGTTCATCTTGAATATATAATGGAAGGAGGAAGCTTGAGAGTTCACAATGTTAATGCTGAATGGAATGAAACTATGGCTGAATCTGGATGTTCTGCTACGGATACCACAAAGCCTCCTCCCAGAAGGTAACAAGGAAAACAGATCATGAAGAGGATGTGTAGTGTCCCAGATAATCTTACGGACCTGCTCAAGCAGCCCTTCTGTGCTATGTCCTGGATGGGAGGGAGGGAGCTGCCAATGAACTTTTCAGCCGTCCTCATCACTCTCTGCCCCTCCTTCCTGTCTGAAGCAGTGATGCTTCCAAACCAGACTGTGATGCTGTATGACAGGATGCTCTCGATCATCCCCCTGTAGAAGGTGGTCAGGACAGGGGAAGGAAGATGTGCTTTTCTCATGCAACGCAGAAAATGCAGGCGCTGCTGTGCCCGCTGTGCCACTCGACCTTCACTTTACAAAGTAAAGTGACACAATTTCGGCATGGTCGAAAGTGAAACAAAGTCTGAATTTTCCACTAAAAATTACCCAGTTGCAAAGTATCAGCTCCCACCCTCAAAACTATGCAATCTACTATGTTCCCCAATAAATGCATTTGGCGGGCTTTCTTATATAACGCCCAGTCCCTGGTCTCAAGAGCACTAGATGACCTTGGTTCCCATGGGACAGAAGATTTTGACTAGGGAAGCACCTGGGCAAGCCCTCTGTTTATTTATTTATTTATTTATTTATTTATTTATTTAATTACATTTATATCCCGCCCTTCTCCTTGCGGACTCAGGGCGGCTGACAATAGATAAAATGCTAACATGTTATACATCTAATTAAAAATCGATTAAAAAGAAATATTTAAATACGTCCAATTTAAAAGTAATTAAAACCCCTTTAAAATCCCTTAGGCCAGTC
>NW_015396414.1:14187-15505 GCF_001527695.2 Protobothrops mucrosquamatus
GCTGTCCAGTCTCTTCTTAAAAACTTCCAGTGTTGGAGCATTCACCGCTTCTGGAGGCAGGTTGTTCCACTGGTTAATTGTTCTAACTGTCAGGAAGTTTCTCCTTAGTTCTAAGTTGCTTCTCTCCTTGATCAGTTTCCACCCATTGCTTCTCGTCCTGCCTTCAGGCGCCTTGGAGAATAGCTTGACTCCCTCTTCTCTGTGGCAGCCCCTGAGATATTGGAACACTGCAATCATGTCCCCCCTCGTCCTTCTCTTCATTAAACTACACATACCCAATTCCAGCAGCCGTTCCTTATGTTTTGCCTCCAGTCCCCTAATCATCTTTGTTGCTCTTCTCTGTACTCTTTCTAGAGTCTCAGCTCAGTTGGGGATTTCCTGGACGTTGTTCATACAAAGCCACCCAGAGTCACTTGATAGTGAGGTGGGTGGCATATAAACTGAATAAATAAAAATAAGTAAATAAAATAAATACTATCCCAATCCAACTCTGCTTCGCTCTTTTGGTATCAACTAAGCTTGACCTTGGGGCTAAAGCCAAGCTGAGATTCGGCCTGTAAACTGAGTCTTCCATCCTCCTCATTACAGTACCATGCTCTGCTTCATTTGTATAAGAACACAACCACCAAGGTTGCTTAAGGCAGTCCGAGGGTGTAGCTCCTTGTGCAAAGCCCAATGCCCGGTTGGTGGCGGGTTAACAGTGGATCTCTTCTCCCCAATAGTCTAAGAACAAAACCAACCCAAACCCATCCATATCCACCTTGTCTGAGATGGTATAGGTCAGGGGTAGGCAACCTTGGCTCTTTTATGACTCATGAACTTCAACTCCCAGAATTCCTGCTGGCTCAGGATTTCTGGGAGTTGAAGTCCACATGTCATAAAAGAGCCAAGGTTGCCTACCCCTGGTATAGGTTCTCCTGCTTAATCAGGGGGCTGGACTAGAAGACCACCTAGGTCCCTTCCAGCTCTATTCTATTCTACATCAAGGTACAGAGACCAAGTCATCCATGGAGGACATCCAGTAGGACCCCTCCAAAATCTTTTGCATTAACTATTGACACCCCAGCTAATTCCTGCAACCTTTCTTCATATTTTTTAGTCTCTAGGCCATTAATCATCTAATAATAATAATAATAATAATAATAATAATAATAATAGTAAAGTTGGAAGGGAACTTGAAGGTCATCTAGTCCAACCCCCTGCTCAGGCAGGAAACCCTATACCATTTCGGACAAATGGCTGTCCAGTCTCTTCTTAAAAACTTCCAGTGTTGGAGCATTCACCGCTTCTGGAGGCAGGTTGTTCCACTGGTTAATTG
>NW_015396415.1:0-2256 GCF_001527695.2 Protobothrops mucrosquamatus
CATGCCCGTTGCTGGTTGGCTAACTAGCAACAGGGTCTTGCCAGCCAATAGGAACTGTGTGATTACAAGCCAGGGGAATCCCATAAAAGAGGGCTCCCCTGGCCCAGAGAGCCAGTCCGGATTTACTTGATGCCTTGCCAATAAACCGAGAGCTGACTGTCACTCGACTCGTGTCTTACTGCCTGCGCGATCTAACACCTCCTATCTATGCAACAAACACATCTGCTGCAGATTAATCTCTTAGCCACAGTTGTCACCTGCTCTTTGAAAAGGAACTGCGAATCTAAAGTGACCACCAGATTGATGCCAGCCTGAAAGTATATTTCTTTAACATCAGGTTTAACCAGTTTTTAAAAATAAGACTTCTTTTTCTTCAATGAGATTGGTACTATATTTCCACTCTTTTCAGAACTCGATGCCTGGAGGGTTGCTAGACTTCCTGAAAATGCCATGCTATTTAGACTCTGAATGACAAAGCTGCATCATGTCAGTTCAAAGAACAGTTCCAAAGATGAAAAGTAGACTAATTAGTCCCCTGAACTTTTCACCCAGGATTTGAAATGTGAAGGAAAAGAAAAGGCATTATTTCCCAATAACACGTGTGCTTGTTTCTGTCATGTCTCATCTTTGTCTTATATTTCAAAAGGCGAGTCTGATTAGTCTGTGGAGTGATATAAAGTAGAGAAAGAGGAAAATTCATCCAATTTTCACTGAAGTTTTCTAATTCATGCTTGCCACTAACTAAAATACAGCTCACTTAAAATCTGCCTTTTTCCACCAGCACAAAGAAAAATGTGCACATTTATTCAAATTATGTAGAGAATTACTTTCAGTCTCATATATGCTAGGAAAAAAATATTGCTAAAACAAGTGTATTTGTGCAATTATGCATATATGACATCACACTCAGAGTCACTTCTTGTGAGGCAGACAACTATATTTTTGATTAATAAATATAAATAAATACTTTAGGATTAAACCCATAGAAAAACAGGTACAAGATTTTATATAATGCCAATTGCATTGGTAAATGTATCACCTACATTTTTCCTAATCCTTTTATGTAGATTTCAGGTCTTCACTTTTTCTGCTTTTTGAATCAATGGAAAACACTGAACTTATAAAAAGCATATACAATTGATAATTGTAGGACCTCAATTCAACTGAGTCAAGATTAAATCCAATAACTTTTAGAATAATTAAGATGTAAAATAACATTTCAAATGGAAATTAAATCAGAAGTTAATCACAGAACACTTTCTAGCCACTCACAAATCTGGATAACTCACAATGAAGCAGATTGTGACCCTCCTCTGTTCAGGTTGGAGAATCTATCCAAAGATAATGGGCAGTGATGATATGAGTTGTAGTTCACTAACATCAACTGGATTCAGAGTTCTCTCTTCAAGAGTAATTAGCTGGCCATTTAACGACTTTTGCCATCACCAGAGACTGAATTAAATCTACCTGCAGCTTTCCAGATGTTGTTGGATTCCAACTCCCCTTGCCCTCTGCACCTAAAGATTTTGGAAAACATAACATCTGAAAAAGATCAACTTTCCCACTCTTTGGTTTTGTATTTCTTTTCCCCACCATTACATGGTGCTTTTGTACGTTATATTTCCACCCCATAAAACTTGAAACGGATCATACTTTTGGTGATGTTCTGAGAATGGTATTATCTGACCTGACCATCTTCAACTTAAATTGTGCTCAGTAAAACTTTGGGATCTGGTTTAGAAATTTTCATCCAGTTTGGCAAATATTGAGCAACAGCTGAAAGAGGACTCTTATCTTCCTAGTAACTTTGGCATTAAAGTTCTTCGTATGAAGTGCCAGCTCCATAGTTTGAATGTCCTCAAGGAATTCTTTCCAGCACTGGCCCATCAATTCTGACATATAGATTATTGTCATGACTAGGCTTACCTTGAAACGCTAGCAATACAATGAACACTTTGAACATGGTAGGGCAGTGGTGGTGAACCTATGGCACGGGTGCCCGAGGCTGCACTCGGAGCCCTCTCTGGGGCACACGTGCCGTTGCCCCAGCCTCGCCTCTTCCCGCGACCCCCTCCTCTCCAGCAGCCCCCCTGAAGGAGAGTCGCCCCTGAGTGTGGCCCACGCGGAGCAGCACAGCCAAGGACATGGCAGCCAGGCAGCGTAGACAACACTCTGCCCTCATACCCCATCATGCACAGCTGATGCTGCAGGGCGCGGGCAGAGGGCGTGACCGCCATAGCGCTGCTGGGCTGCCTG
>NW_015396415.1:4387-8308 GCF_001527695.2 Protobothrops mucrosquamatus
TGCCATGTCATTATATTTTATTAGAGGCACATAGACTTGGAAAGAACATTTTTAAAGTACCTCAATGGATTTCAAAGAAGTTTCCTCTGGATATGAGAATGGGAAACCATACCAAATCGTGTCATTTTAAAACTAAATGTTTTCATCTTCAAATATTTTGTGGTAACAAATGCTTTCCCAGACTTTTTGAGTTGGTTTGAACTATGGCTGATGTGTGTAGCCATTGTGTCCTTTATAAGAACATTTCTAGAGAAGGCCAAACAAAAAAACAAAAAAACCCAAACTGGTTATTACTCCTATAAATGAACAGATAATAATTGAAGTACTATGAAATGTCTAGGATGAAGTATATTTTCAGCAGCTGCACAAAGAAAATCAATATGAATTTATTATAAATCCATGTGAAGGAGAGTATATACGTGGCTGTAATGCAGACAATTTCAAGTATGCTACATACTTTTTAAGTTATTTGCCACTTCCAAAGTTTACTAATAGTAGAAAGATAATCAGTGCATCTAAACCTGAATACCTCGTGCAGACTTTGATAACTTTCAGAACACAGAATAACAGAGTCAGAAGTGATCTTGGTGGTCTTCTAGTCCAGAGGTCCCCAACGTGTTGGGCACCAGGGACCAGTTCTGTGGAGAGAGGTGTGTGTGGTTTTTGTGTGTTGCTTGCATCTCACGGATGGGGCTTTGCTTGTTAGTGTGGACCAGTTGTTGGCATGCTGCAGACCGGTCCTGGTCCACGGACTGGGGGTTGGGGACCCCTGTTCAAGTCCAACCTCCTACTCAAGCAGGAGACTCTATGCCAGTTTAGACAAATGGCTGTCCAGTCTCTTCTTAAAAGCCTCCAGTGATGGAGCACCCACAGCTTCTGAAGGCAAGCCGTTCCGCCGTTTAATTGTTTTCACTGTTAGGAATATTTTTTAGTTCTAGGTTGCTTCTCTCCTTGATTAGTTCCCATCCATTGTTTCTTGTCTTGCACTGAAGAAAGAGATAATTAAAACCACATGAAACATGGCGAAGATGGGCAGCAGGAGGAGATTAGGATCTGCAGGTGGATCCTTGAGTGATTTGCTATAGAGCAGGGGGAAAAAAATCTGTATCAGCAACAGCTTTCATGCCTCCCACTTGAATTATGTTTGTACCAGTGGCTTCTTATAGTAGGTTCCTGAATAACCCCTTTGCAGCCAGTTTAATTTGATAAAGCTAATTCTAATAACAAAAACATAAATAGATCACCTCCATCTGAAAGTGGCTTACCCACACACTAGAACAGTGTTTCTCAATCTTGGCAAATTTAAAAATGTCTGGACTTCCAACTTATAGAATTCCCTAGCAAGCACTGCATTAGAATGTCTTTGCTATCAATAATGATCTCGTTGCACGTTAACAGTTGGCTGGAGACTTTCATCCAGCATATCTTTGTCTATTTCAAAGTTAAAATGGGGCAAAGCAAAAATTGAAAATTAGAATCATTCCCTTCAAATTCTCTCAGCGATGAGGAGGAAAGGATTGGATCCACTCAAATAGGGGGACGGTATTCTTTGATGCTGCATTGCAAGAAGTATTATCATCAAGCCAATTCTGGCTCAGATAATACAAACAAGTGATTTTTTAAAATAATGCAGTTTGCTTCCTATCCCTCATGCCACTGTCATTTTGACAGGGCTAGACTTTGACAGCTTCCGACTATATTGTCTGCAATCCTCATCACCTAGTTGAAGAATAAAGGTAAAGGTAAATTTACCTTTACTTTTACCTTTACTTTCTCAACCTCACAGTGAAAAGTATGGAACAAGTATCTCCAGCAATTCTCCTCCCCCATATTGTTTTTGTCAGTTGAGCATTTTATATATATTAAATAGATTATAGGGCAGCCTTCTCATCTCTACTCACCACATTCTCAGTCAAAAGCACTGGCTATACTGGCTTGAAATTCTGGGTTTTACATTCATAACGTCCAGCAGACTGCAATATGTCGATGTATTTGTGCAGGGCTTCTGAATTGAAGTTTTTAAAAAATGAATTGGAGCACAAAGGGCATTCATTAAGGCTTCTCACGTCAACGCCTTAAAGTATCTGCATCTTTTCCCAGGATTATACAGGTGCTCTCCTCACTCCAGTCCTTTGACCTATTTAATTGCTATTTTATTAATCAGATTTATAAATGTCCATCTCACAAACATCTCTGAGTGGCATACAATAAACCATCAGTTAAAAAAACATTTAAAACAGGCACAAGTGCAAATAGAAACGATTGAAAGCAGTGCTGTTGTACGTGTGCTATTTCAGGGTATTTGTATGTGTGCTTCAGGGTATTTCCTTCAGTTCTAAAAGGCTCTGCAACCTTACCAAGTGTGTGTGTGAATGCAGTAAGCCAGTGGTGGCGAACCTATGGCACGTGTGCCAGAGGCGGCACTCAGAGCCCTCTCTGTGGGCACGCATGCCATGCCCTGGAGATGGCAACCATCCCTCTTCAACCAGCTGCCCACTAACTTGCCGAGGTCCCACATGCCCGGATGTATCCCAGTACCCATGCGCTCGCTGGCCTCTGTGTGCAGGGGCTGATGGTGTCAGGCAGCAGCCGCCCCGGCCCCTGCCTCACCTTGCCCTGTGACAATGGCACCCCTGCCCTGCCTCGCCTCACCCCGCAGCACGAGCCTCCTGCTCACTGCCCCACTTGCCAGAGACCCCATGGATCTCCCCCAACCCTGCCCAGCCCTCACAGGCATCCCTCCCCACGAGCAACATTGAGGTGATCACACCCACCTTGGCCACACCCACCCAATCTGCCATGACTACCACAGCCACGTCCACCCAGTGGGCCACGCCCACCTGGCACCCGGCGATAAATAAGTGGGTTTTGGGTTGCAGTTTGGGCACTCGGTCTCTAAAAGGTTCGCCATCACTGCAGTAAGCTGTACCTTTCGCCAGCTGGCAGCCTTCTTTGAATGCAGTAACAGGTGCTCACTCTGTTTCTTTACTTTTATTTTAATTTAATTTAGTTCTGCAAAGTTTCTCTCCTCTTCTTTCAGCTTTACATTTTTCTTTTTAGCTTATGCTAATGTTTTATTGCATTGCCTTACAGATAGTTACCACATTTTAATGTTCCCCTCCTTTTTTCTATAAACCACCAAGGGAACACATGCTGCCTAGTGGTTTATTAATTAAATTCTTCCAATGAATGAACTACAAGTTAATGAGCAGTTCTCTAGCACAAGCAGGGTAGCAACCTATGTGCTTCAGAAGAACTCAAAGGGGTGCCATCTAACAGCCACCTAGCCCTTTGATTCCTTACAAGTGTGAAAGCATTACTGTGTTGGTTTCCAGGTCTTGATGATGAGAGAGACTCTGTTAGATCAAAGTGATAGTCAGTTATCCATATGCCAGCAAAATTCTTTTAATCTTCATTTTCAGTCCGCCATTCTAATATCTTCTATAGTCACGTGGGTTATATGCTGTCTGCACAGAGGAGGCTGTTTAGTAAATTACTCTTGGAATAAATCAGTGCATTGGTCTGTTGTAGAGACTTTCAGCTTTTTGCCTTGGATTTTAACTCAGAAAGGATTTAAAATCTTTTTTTTAAAAAAAATATAAAAAATCAAAATAACACCATGTAATTTGATTGAAAAAAATGATTTTGCAAATTTAGACTCAGACTAGCGCAAGCATTCCCTGTAAATTATAAAGGAATGTGAGGGGGTTTGCCTTGCATCAATAAGAATATAGTATCAAAAAGAGCCATTGAACAATACCTTGTCATAAATGAATATTAAATCAAGGAAAAGCAATATTATAAGACAGAGAGTAGGTTTCATCTCTATATTAGTGAAATGACTTCAGGCTATTGCTGCAGAGACAATGAATAAGTGAAAGGTCAGCACATGCTCATTGTTTTATACAGCATTATCCAGAA
>NW_015396416.1:0-2186 GCF_001527695.2 Protobothrops mucrosquamatus
TCTTGCTAAATGAGTAGAGGTAACACTCAAACTTTACTATGAACTTACCAAACGGAAATGCTCCCTTCTGATCCATTCTTGCTCCACCAGTGTGCATCTGCAACCTTGAGCTTCTTTCCTAGTTGAATTATATTAGGCAGACACATAGGCTCTTTCTTTACTTCCTGATTGAGATGCAGTCTTTGAAAGATACCCTCTTACCATATTCTCTTCCAAGTAAGCAGTTTATTAGTGACTCATCTTAGTGAAGCACCAAAGTTACAGGGGACGACAACTTACTATTACCCATAACCACATTTTTCTCAGTCGTTACCTTTGAATTCAGACAACAAGGAACTCAACCAACTCAACCTGTCCCACTTGTCTCAGCGTATTTCACCATTCCTTCAGATCTCCTGTGTGAGTCTCAGGTAATGAATTCAGCAAGAGTCCTATTTAGGTACATGGTGCAGTGAGCTCCTCCCAACAATTCTAGAAAGTGTCAAACAGACCCTTGCACTGGGCATAATGTGTGAATTCACAGATGACTCAGAAGAAGTGCAGTTAAAGGTAAATTCATTTGCTTTTCTTCACCACAGAACACATAAGCATTTTACAGCATCGTATGCATATATAAAATAAATAGAGTTGTACAGTTTGGGAAGAAGTAGCTTAGGAGTACATGGCAGCTTGAAGGCAGGATCTGCTTTGTGGTCATTAAAGTGTCTGACTCCAGGACAGTGCAGCTGCTGTGAGGCTTCAGGGTATGGATACAGATACCGCTACTTTAATGATAGCCACCGACAATTGTGTTTACACTGCCATATGTTCCAAAGCACCTATTTCCAGTCAAAACCAAAGGATCCTTAGAAAATAGGAATGAGTCTGTTTTAATTGCTTACTACCATCTGTACACTGTTCATTTGCAGAGAAAAAAAAAGTTTCTAGGGCTTTATCAGGTGTCACCACGTTGATTCTGGTGTTAACCATGTTGGCTTGTTTTCTGAGGACCTTCCTAACTAGCCTCTATTTTTTGCCATTATTATGAGACCAGAACCCAAATTATTTGGAATGTCGTTATTCATAAAATAGGCAGTGTTGGAGATAGTCCTCGACTTACGACCACAATTGAGCCCAAAATTTCTGTTGCTAAGCGAGACATTTGTTAAATGAATGTTGCCCCATTTTGTGACCTTTGTTGCCACAGTTGTTAAGTGAATCACTGCAGTCGTTAAGTTAGTAACCCAGTTGTTAAGTGAATCTGGCTTTCCCATTGACTTTGCGTGTCAGAAGGTCGCAAAAGGGGATTATATGACCCCAGGACACCGCAACTGTCCTAAGTACGTGCCAGTTGCCAAGCATCTGAGTTTTGATGATGTGATTGTGGGGATGCTACAATGGTAAGTGTGCAAACCAGTCATATGTCACTTTTGTCAGTGTTATTGTAACTTCAAACGGTCACGAAACGTACTGTTGTAAGTCAAAGGCTACCCGTAGTTCCCTACTGAAATATAGCATTAAATAAAGTATGCCACAAAATGCTGTAGTTCTCAACATCGCAAACTCGCTGAAAAAGAGCTGGTACAGTAAAGTGCTATAGAAATAAGGCCATTTCCATATACTGGGAAGTACTTGAATATTTTCTGCTACTTGAAAGCTGTTTTATTGTTACAAATACATCTTGTTGTACATTTACATGAGGGCTTTGCAAAGTGTTTTAAAGAGGTGCTCTGTTTAGTGTGTTGGAAGACACAAATTATCTCTCTTTCAAGAGGTAATCCATCCCTTTCACAACTCACAGAGCTGCTATGAAAGCTGGCCTCATCTGAGCAGTTGGTCACTAGCAAAGTGGCTGATTGTGCAAACTCCTTTCAGCAGAGCAGCTGTGTGGGCTGCCAAAGGATGCAGATGCTCCTAAGAAAGATGATTTACCAGTGCTAGCATACCGAGATGCTTAGAAATTAATAATAATAATAATAATAATAATAATAATAATAATAATAATATTATAATAATAATAATAATAATAATAATAATAATAATAATAATAATAATAATAATAATAATAATAATAATAAAGTTGGAAGGGACCTTGGAGGTCATCTAGTCCAACCCCCTGCTCAGGCAGGAAACCCTATACCATTTTGGACAAATGGCTGTCCAGTCTCTTCTTAAAAACTTCCAGTGTTGGAGCATTCACCACTTCT
>NW_015396416.1:5509-8305 GCF_001527695.2 Protobothrops mucrosquamatus
TTGCATAAAAGTATAGTGAAGCATAAACACAGAAAGAGCGGCTTCTTTGATTATAATTATTAAAATTTCATTAACTCAAAGTTTGATGAACAGTGCTTGGGATCAAGTGCTAATGATTTATGAATGCAAACTATTTTTATCCCCTCTCAGAGAATTGCAGCTCAACCAAATTAACTTTTAGAATGTTTAAAAACCCATTATAACAATAAGTGGAGCCTAATTTAAATCATTGTGAATTAAATTAATTTAAATAGATTAAAGAGCGAGAATGCAGGAAGTGTCCAATGTTCATGCTCTCCTCCCCCCCCCCCCCCCCCCCCCCCCCCCGTAAATCCATTGCATCAACGTTTCCTAACCAGGTATCCCTTAGATGTGTTATTTCAATTCCCATAATACCCCAGCCAGCATGATTATGTGCCACATTAGCTGAAGTGACATGGGAATTGAAGTTCCAAAATATAGCCCCAGATATATGCCATGCTTACTGGAACCATAATCCTAACCTTATTAAGGCTTGGTAAGCATGCTGGTTATAAATGCCAGTTAAAAATGTATAGTACTAATATTTTTGGCTACATGAAATCAAAACATAAATGCTGAATGGGTGAGATTTGCTAACCAATTTTACCTGTGACTGAATGAAATGTCTGTAGAAATATAACCTTAATCTACCATCCATATTATATAATCTGGCCAACATGTTTTTAAAAAAAGATGGAAAAGCTATCTGCATATCTCTGTGACAATTTTTACAGAAACATCACATAACCACTAGATGGCAGGAAACACTAAAAATAAGTGAGCATAAAAGTTAAATGTTATGATTGATGGAAAACTGTACCCCAAATCATATTTCACCAAATGCTTTTGTTTGCTCACGCAGGTATGCAGTTGTTCGCTTCAATCAGTACTTCAAAATGAAGAATGAAGTAATGGCATTAAAACTTCCTGAGTAGAATTTGAGAACTTGGTTATCCGCCTGTTGAGAAGATTCCTTACTGTTTTTGTCATGAGTACATAATAGGAACAGCTCTACATTTGTATTATTCCTTCCTCTTCTTCTTCTTTTTTTTTGCTTTTCATTACCTCTAAATAACAATCTTTCAATGGTAAACTTCAAATGAAGGTCTTTTCTGATATTGTGGAAGGATTAGAAGCTCTAATGGATTTCTGAAACACAAGGCGAGCCAATTTAATCCTTTTTTGTATTTTTGCTTTTTGAAATGTGAGACACGAATTATTTATTATGAGTTTATTAACATTCCATTGCTGCTGTTTATTGGTTCTCCTTAAGGGAGAAGGGTGCAGGCGATCATCCTGTAAACTTTTTTTTAACATCTCAAATTGCTCCAGCATTCAGTTGTTTAACCGTAAACTACATGGAATCTACACCATAACAGATCCCAGTTTGTAACTCAAGTTAAGCCACTAATGCTGACTGGAGATTATATCAGGGTGGAACAAAATAATTTTCATTCTCTTGTTTCTCTCAGCTCTAACAAGCTACTGTTGGGGGGGGGGGGGAAATGACCGTTCTTGTATATAGTAGAAGCAAACATTTTGTGGAGGCCTGCTCACAAAATCAGTTAAGGAAATGATACCCACTTTCTCTTGGCTTTTAAATTTGAAGAGGGATCTGACCCTGAAATGTAAGCTTTAAATGACTACTCGTCCAGGTGTCGTGTATTTTCCTCCCTAACAAGTTTTTTTTTTTCCTTCTTCTTAAATCTTTGATAAATACTGTAGTAAAAACCAACAGGGTTTTTTGTTGAGCAGTCCTGTAATAATTGGGAGCAAAAGTGTACCACTTAATTTGTATTTCTTTAGGCTTGGGGAGGGCTCATAATTTTCTTCGTTGACTTGTCTTGGTTCCACCTTCTTCGTCCTCCTTTCTTTAGTAAAACGGTAGTGGCATTTGAAAAAAGAGAATTGGTCACGGACATTTGAGTCTTCTTTTTCAAAAGCCATCCTCTCAAGAATGGTTTAAATTTCAAAAAATGTGAAATGTGAAACACAATGTTTACTTAGCTAGCGTACGTGTGAGAGTACGTGTGTTTAAGAATGGGGAAGTTGCTTTATACTTTTGAAAGTTGCGCTATGAAGTTCAGTAACAGTTTCTGTTGGTCTTATTTTTTGTTGTCCCTTTTGGTCACTTAAGTGCCCATATACGCAAAGTCTATGTGTTCATATGCATTATGTGTAAAGGCAGATATACCTTAAAAAGTGATGAAGTGGGGAATCTGTTGCCCAGACTCAGTAAAAATATTTATTCAGAAATATTTTAAAGAACTCTAAAATAAACATTGGCTAAAAAATAAAACTGACTTGATTTAATGTAGGATAATGAATAAAAATGTTAACCCAAAGTCACTGACAACTTCTGTTTACAGAAATAAAAACATGACAAGATACATTTTGAGATATCTCTAAAACCACACTCCTCATATGCCCCAAATTAGAATAGCGGTACCTCAAATGTCCCACTATTCAGCAATGAAATTAGTTTAGAAAAACTAGGGTAGAATCTGTACTCTGTAGTCAGTCCCCCCCCCCCCCCCAATGTGGTGCTGTATGGATGTGATGAACATAACTGCGTGGTTAGTTCTGAGCTTCAGGTTATCTGGATGGTAACAGGAATTATATTCTACTCATGCTTAAAGCTTTCATATGGAGAAGGGTAGTTTTACTTTTAAGATACATTTCAGCTCTTACCACAGTTGTACATAAATTGGGCAGCTTCTCTTGATGATCAGTGTTGAGCCAATTATTAAAGGAAATTTGTAATCTATCGGGTAA
>NW_015396417.1:0-8305 GCF_001527695.2 Protobothrops mucrosquamatus
AGTCACTTTCTCAGAATTTTCCCTATAATTTATGAAGGGACGCTTGCAAAGATATGCATACTGGCTGGGGAATTCTGGGAGTTGAAGTCCACACATCTTTAAAGTTGCCAGGGTTGAGCAGCACTGATTTAGCATGACAGGCTTTTTCAGTAGCAAACAAATCTAGAACCTGGCCCAACCGTCTGATTGCAGAGAGTATGAATCCTTTCCATTCCCCACCAGTTAGTTAGAATTGAAGAAGCGTCTTGGATGAGAAGCAAATCAGTCTAGTTGCCTTTAAAATAAAAGCACCTTTGGGACAACCATTACCTGGATGAATGAGAACCTCCAGAGACATCAGTCTAAAACCTGCATTTAAGTTGCACATCCACGTGATCGTGGGGTTTTTTTTTTTCTAGTTTTGAATTTTTTCCCTTTATTTTTCCAGAATTGAAGGAAGGCCTCACTCGGATGAGCATGGACCTGAAAAATAACTTGTTGGGCTCCTTGAGGACCGCTTGGCAGTCCTTCACCAGAACTTCATTGCCAGCTGTGGAGGCAGGAGCCACCGGAGACGTGGAACAGGAATCGGAAGCTGAAACCAGCATGGAGAAGCAACCTGGTTGGTTTAAATTGTGATTTGCACACTCAAGAGAGTTTGGTTACCTTTGGTGCATGCAAAGGAAAATATTTTGTGTTGCTTTGCGGCTGTTCTTGGCTTCGGCTTCCCAGTTACAAAACTCCTGTTGCAATAAAGGTTTGGGGTAAATAGTGCAAAATGAATTTGTTGATTCAGTGGGTTACATTTGAGAGTTTATGAGTTTCCTAAGGGTCTCCTTGGCATCAGGTGGGGCTCCTTCTGCTCTATTGAGTGAAGAGAGAACTAATGGCCCGAGGATTGCGTTGGGCAATTTCCAGATCTGGGCACGGAGCACTGTAACTCTTCAGCTGAAATTGCCATCTAGGTACTTGTGGCTAAGAGTTGCCACTTCTTTTTAGTGTTGTCTGAAGGAAGGGCTTTCTAGAATATTGGCAACTTTTAAGACTTGTGGACTTCAGCTCCTAGGATTCTGGCTGAGGAGTTCAACTCCCATGGCTGGCTGAGGAATTCTGAGAGTCCACAAGTCTTAAACGTTGCCAAGATTGGAGACCCCTGTAAGACTGAGCTGCCACGTTGCCTTAGGCAGGAAAATTAAGGATGAACTTAGCTTAAGTGGCCTGTTCACTGGTTGCAAGTGTGTTGATTCAGCTTTCTTCCATATAAATACAGAGGAGAAACCAGAGGAACCAACCACATCAGCAAAAGAGGATCCACCTCCAGTTAATGTGGGGCTGCTGAATGGGGGCCATCGCATTGACTACGTGCTTCAGGAGAAACCCATCGAAAGCTTTAACGAGTATTTATTTGCACTGCAAGGCCATTTATGCTACTGGTAAGTTCTGCCTAGGGGGCTAATCCTGATCTGGTGCCCAATAGTTTTTTCTGGATGGGGGCTGTCATCAAACACCAAGGAACATCTGGGAAGGTCACTGTCTTCCATTAAGTGTGCAGCTTTGGGAAGGACACACACAGAGCCAGGAAGGAAGGAGAGGACATCAGCCTAGCCATCTAGATCAGCCAACTGAACCCTTCCAGCTAGGTTGTCCTTTCACCTGACTTGTCACGCAAGGTGGCAGTTGAAGAAGACGGTATTGCCTTTCATCTTCTCCATCATTCCTGTTCTTCTTCCAAGAGGCTTGTGACTATGTATCTTCCTCCTTTGTATTGTATTGTTGCCAGTGTGTAATCGATCACGAATAGCTATTCTTTCTTTCTCTTTTTCCTTTTTTTCTATCCCTCCTTCTAGGGAGTCAGAGGACACAATATTATTGTTGTTGAAAGAGATTTATCAAACCAAGGGCATCAGCATGGATCAGCCCCTCTTGTAGAGTCAAGCTGACCAGCTGCACAACTCTGGATACCAAATACGTGAGTCTATTTGTTTTTCTGATTTGAGCCCAGTTGACTCTGGCTGTTCTGTCCCAGCCTACGCGAGTCCTTGTTACGTTCACCAGGAGAAACCCCTCTTCCAAGAAACAGGCAGGAACCGCAAGAAAAAAACCAACCCCTTTTATTCTCACAGACCTGAGTCAATGTCCAAGGCAAACAAACACAGTTCACAGATCCTCAACACGAACGGTTGCCTTTGGCAACCAGCACCTCCCATACCTTCCTTTTTATAATTCAGCCAAGGCGTGGCTTTCTAATACCTTCTCCTTTGCCTTTGGAGCCACCCCATTGCATTCCTCTGTCCTACTCGGTTCTCTTGCCTGCGCCTTCGTGCATCCGGGATTTGTCCCAACTGTTCATCACTGTCCAACTCAGGCTCCCAGCACAGCTGTGTCTCAGCCTGAGCGCGAGTGGAGGGGCCAGGCTCCTTGTCCGACTGTAAGTCTTGGAGCTCCTCAGAGCCTTCCTCTGACTCTGATGTCACTCCAGGCCCCTCCTCCTCCTTCTCTGAGTCCTCAGACTCAGCTGCCGGATCCACAGGCTGGCGAGGAATCACAACACTGGCTACCTTTTGAGAAAAAGACAAAAAAAACACCAGATGATTTAGAAATTATCCTCCTGGGTATCTTTTATCCCTTCTATAATGTTTTCCTTGAATCAGATCATCTCCAAGATCTGTTGCCTTCAATGAAAAGCTAACCTAATATGGCTGACGCGCTATGTTGTTTCATTATGTTTTACAGATGCCCTGTGTCACCTTCCTCTTCTTTTGTCCGATGTGCCCAACATGCTTCTTCCTCGCAGTCTGGAACTCTGGAAAACTCAGTATCCTATTCAGGGATGGTAGTGCGCATCGAGATCCTGTCCGATTCCTGGTATATACAGGCCCTTGTGAATTAACCGATCTGCATTTTCTGTCTACAGCCCATGTGTCTTTAGATCTGGTACAACACCAGTTGTGTCACCTTCAGTTTATGCACTAGTCAAGACTTGAAATTGGTGCTAGAATTTCACATCTTGTCTCCATTAGAAAAACCTCAAGATGAGTGATGGGCAGTGAAGGATTTTTGATTTTTAGAAGCACTTCTTCTGAGGCCACACTGAGTGTTAGATGTTAAGATTGTTTGTGGGGATTTCATTTTTGTTTTGTGTGATCTTATTCCTGCTGCTGATTGACCCAAGAAAGGGCTCAAGGCCAGAGCAGAGAAGATGGGCAAGCCAAGTCCATTCTTCTCTGAAATGATTATGGCGGTCACGATGATCATGCCAGCAACAGCGATCTATCGTTCTGCTTTTCTAAAGCAGGGAAAGTATATAATTACTTACCTGGGAAGGAAGTGGCAAAGCTTGTAAATTTGATCTTGTTCACAATGAGGATACGGATGAATCATTTCTCTCCATGTGTTGTTATAATGTAAACACTGTTGTAGAAGCTGTGTTTACATTCTGATGTGGGAGGTGCCAAACTTCATACAAACAGCAGCAGCAGCTTGATATGCTGTTGTTTCAATGCATGCAACTAGGTCCTTGAAAGCATCTGAAGAATGAGGTCATATCCTAGAAACCACTGGCCACATAGTAATTGAACAGTAGATTGTTTATTCAGACACCAGATGAGGGCAGCTCTATACCAGCAATTTTACCAGGGTGATTGGCTGACCACTTGGACAGTCAATTCACATTGCTGGTTTAGTCTTCCAGAATGTAAATTGAATGCATGGCTCAACACAATCTTGGCTGGTTAGTTGTGGAACACACCTGTGATTTCATGGTGTTATGTATGTTGGGCCCTGCAATTGTTGCACGACTTGTGGTCAGTTGCTTTTCACATACCGCACATACATTTACAAAACGTTGTAGTCTCCACAACTGTCTTCCTCTTTTCAAGAAAGCCTTGACCAAGGAAGCAGCAAGCAGCAGGTTTACAAGTGAGATGTGATCACACCACACTCTATTCACTTTTGTGTATTCTTATTCTGTGCCAGAGACTTAGTTGTTCTCCTCGTTGTGTTTGCGCTGTCATTGCATCATTGAATTTTCCAGCCCCTTGCGCTATATACTTGTGGCTGAACAGAATGCCGTTTGACGTGACCAAATTCTCAATTGGAGCATCAATAGGAAAAGTCAAGCAGTTGGAAGTTAATGCACTTTGTAAAATATTACCTTTTTTTTTTAAAAAAAAAAAAAGTTATTTAACTTTTTTCCAGTAGCTGTCTGCCTTTGGTGAATTTATTGATCTTTGCAAAGGAGAACCTCAACAGACTGTTAGGCCTCTTTATCTGTCATTCTAATTAGCACAGTTGCTAAATCATTAGGATTGACGACTTATACAGTAATCTTAGTGATCTCAAGTGGTTTCATCTTGTTAAGGCAGTAAGATCATCATCCATAGACTGGCTGTTCATCGGGTGTTCAAATGAGATTTAAGGATGTGTAGGATTAATCTCACGATGCAACCACATTTACCTTAAAAAATACCCGAGTGCTGTTGTGCTGCACAATGTGGCTATTCTGTAAAGTTTTGCAATTGTTATATCTATCTATGGTAGAAAAACATTTCACCCTAGACTGTGTCTACTAGCGTTCTGCTGTATGGTATAAATAGTATAAAAAAAACCAAGAATCATAATTTCTGATCTTAGAATGGCAATATCCCATGAAAACATCTGCATCCAATGACCCCAAGATTAAAAACAAAGTACGCGGGTAAGGACATGGATAAACTGAACTTTGGGTCTTTTTCCAGCTAAGGAAATACCTTTGAAAAATGGGAGCATGTTACAGTAGGATAAATGGACAAAACTGCAAGCTGAGAACTAGTTGAGAGACCCAAGAGGTAACAAATTAGTTCTGAGCTATAAAACATTCCACCACAATCAACCAAATGTATTGTGGTACGAGTATCGGTGGGAACTAAGTAGACTTTTTTTAAAAAATTGCTTCCTTTTAGGAAAGTTCTTACCCTATTTATCTTTAACCAGGAGTGGAAAATGGTTAAAGACGCTGAGCTCGTCAGCTGGAGAGCTGACAATTCAGGTTCCAGACCTGAGCCCCGTGCAACAGCGCCCCAGGTCGAGCAGTTCAAAAGCATGCAAATACAAGTAGATTAATGGGAAGATAACAGCGTTCAGTGCCACATGACCATAGACAACTCTGCCTCCCTCAACCAAGAAACGGAGATAAGCACCGTACCCTAGAATCAGACACAACCGACCGGGAAATCTTTACTTTTAGTAGCTTAGGAACAGCAGTGGTGCGAAGCCATCCAAAACCCCCCTAAAAGAAGCAAGGCTCAAAATGGAAGTGTGTAATGGCTAACGTGCTTTGAGCCATCAGGCTGTTTCGAATCAATATCCATTTGCACTGCTGAGGATCAAGCTTTTTGCTGAGCGATGCAATGGTAGAGCAGCGGTTCTCAACCTATGGGTCGCGACCCCATTTGGGGTCGATCGACCATTTCACGGGGGTCGCCAAGCAAGGCTGTCCGCCATTTTTTTCCCCTTTTCCGGCGGGTGCCTTACCTCCCTTGGGCTGGGCCAGCTGGTGGTCGGCCTGCTCCGTCTCTGCCGCTTGCCAGCTATGCCTCGGCCGGCGCAGGGGGCGGAACCACGCATGCGCGGCACTCCCGGGCAGGGAAAGTCCTCGACCTATGACTGGTTGGGTAGTCCTCGACTTACGACCGGTTTAATCCTCGACTTACGACCAGTTTAGTCCTCGACCATTAAAAAGGTTGAGAACCACTGCGGTAGAGGATGCGAAACTAAAAATATTGCCATAAATATATAGAAAAAGTATATCCAAGCCTTGAGTGAACTGCAAGAAGGGTGGCACGCCGCAAGACAAATAATTATGCAATTAATATAATTAGTTTCCTAGATTTAATTTTGACTCCCTTAAATATTACACCGCAGTGGCAAATGTTGGAGACACCTTTGTAATTATTCTTAAAGAGGTAGCAGAAAAACAGAACAAATGCACAGGTCTGGATTGAGGACGTCTACCTTTATACCTGTTTCAATGCATGTCAATCTCCTTGGTGAATGGTTGAGCTACTGGTCTGTTTGTTAAAAAAAAAAAAAAAAAGGCTGGGGTTTTGTTTCCCAAAATGACTGAATCCTGAAAGAGTATACGTCATCACCGCCATCACCCCATGCTATTATTTCAAAGCAGAGTTTCGTGGAGAAAACGACTAAAAATTGTACCCATCTATCTTTGGACGGACAGGAATGGACCCAGGGCATCCTGGGAAAAGATGCCTGACCTCTCCTGTGGTACGTACCTCAAGACTGTACGCTAGCTGAGATCATGTGACGTCAAGTTTATAGGCATTTAAACTCAAGAGCGACGCCTGGCATTACGACGAGGGGATGGACCAAACTCCTTTTGTTGCTCTATTGCAGGGGTAGTCAACCTTGGCTCTTTTATGACTCGTGGACTTCAATTCCCAGAATTCCTGAGCCAGCTTAGCTGGCTCAGGAATTCTGGGAGTTGAAGTCCACGAGTCATAAAAGAGCCAAGGTTGACTACCCCTGCTCTATTGTAATCGGATGAGGAATGGTTCCATGTTGGCAGACATGAATTGGCCACCCAAAAAATAATAATAAATCAACCCAAACGGTGCAATTTTTCTGTCCTGGAAAACACTCACTCTCTTGGCCACATCTGGGTGATGAAGGGGAAGAGATAAAGGCCCTGAGTTTCAATCAGGCTGCTATACGTCCAACACTGATGGCTCTCCCCCTACCTCCTCTTCCCAGTCTGGCCTTTGAGCAAAGCAGAACATGGATGATTTAAGCTCTCCCCCCCCCCCCTCGAGTCTGCAAATACAGAGAACGGAAACCCCTGAGTCCTTCTTCATACATCTAGGTTGAAGCCAGAAACTGTCAGCTTTTGCCTCTCCGGAGAAGATATCTTGGATCCTTGCTGCAGTGGCTGGTGGCATTTGGGGTCCGTCAGTGGAGGATAATGCTGTCTGTAGCAGAGATATGCGAAGGTGAATCCCATTCCAGAGCCAACCAGCACATCTTAAAAGGAACAAAAGAATACGAGGATCAACATCCAAACCAGTGGTTCTCAACCTTTTTAATGCCGCGACCCCAACCGGTTGTAAGTCAAGGACTAAACCGATCGTAAGTCGAGGATACCCAACCGGTCGTAAGTCGAGGACTTTCCCTGCCCGGGAGCGCCACGCATGCGTGGTTCCGCCCCCTGCGCCGGCCGAGGCGTAGCTGGCAAGCGGCAGAGACGGAGCAGGCCGACCACCAGCTGGCCCAGCCCAAGGGAGGTAAGGCACCCGCCGGAAAATGGGGAAAAAAATGGCGGACAAAAAAAATGGCGGACAGCCTTGCTTGGCGACCCCTGTGAAATGGTCGATCGACCCCAAATGGGGTCCCGACCCACAGGTTGAGAACCACTGATCTAAACACATCATCTGGATATCAACCCAAGTTAAGCTTTGGTAGCCAAGCAATGGTCTTAATTTTGCGCAGGGGGGGCGCCATGCCACCAAGGAAGGCAGAGCTGGTTGGGGTTTTTTCCCAGCGCTAGGAGGCGGGCTGATTTGGTTTTGAAACTGATTTATCCCCTTTTAGCGCTTGGGCGGTCTTGGTGGCTCGGCTGTTAAAAGACGCTGGGTTTGTCAGCTGGAAAACCGGCAGCCTAAGGTCAAGACCCGAGCGCCACGCGACAGGGTGAGCTCCCGTCCTCGCCCCACCTCCTGCCCGTCTAGCAGTTCAAAAGCAGGCACGTGTGAGTCGATAAAATAAGTCCACTTGGGTGGGAAAGGAACAGCACTCCACGGGGTCATGCTGGCCACCTGGCTGCAAGAATGTCTTTGGACAGTGCTGGCTCAATGGGCTTGAAACTGAGATAAGCACTCCCTCCTATAGTTGGCAATGACTAGCAGAATAAAATCCACAGGGAACTCCTTTTAGGGTTTACATGCTACTCCCACCTCAAAACAGCCATAAAATAACAATTTGGGCCATTACGATTTGCAGTGAAATTTGCCATATCATTACAACTGGCAGGGAAGGGGCGGAGAAAGTGGCCTAAGTTGAGTAGGAGTTTTGGCAGAGAGGGAGGATTCCACTCCCTCTGTTCCTTTCTTTAGACCAGTGTTGTACAAATTAAGACTCCAAAGCCCTCGACATCACCACCGAAGCCCATGCTTCAAAAACAGTTTTAACACATGACGGAAAGTTATTAGATGCCCCACTGGAGAAGGGCCCTGGTGACTCTTATTCTATTTGAGTTAAATAGAAATGTGTGGAGTTTCTTTTGTCCGTCCATTCCTCGCAAGGTTCCTGCCATCGTGAAACTCAAAAAACATGGTTC
>NW_015396418.1:0-2796 GCF_001527695.2 Protobothrops mucrosquamatus
AATGAAGTTAGCCCTGCAGTACCACAAAACAACTCTAACATTTGTCACTTTGAATGCAGTTGAATCAGTCATTGCAAGACTAATTAACCTGGGGTCTTTGAGATGTTTTAGACTTCCACACACATTACATACAGCTAGAATAGTTAATATAAGGATTTGTACAAGTTGTCAAATTGTCAAAAGGGCACCAGTTTGTTCACCTTGAGCTGTAAAGTAACAGAATGGTTGATAGAAAAACTGAGACCACTTCTAAATTTATGTATTCTTTGCATTTACCTAATATTTTATGTTATGTTTATTTGCTATAATTGTTTCTAATATTTCAATATATAGTACAGTATAGTGCTACTATAATATTAGATTTTGTTGGGTTCATGGGCTGACATTAATATTGTGTTTAGATTGCTGTCTCCATTCTTGTGATGCTGTTTGGTAATTTTTTAGAATTTGGAACTATTTTCTGTTTGACAATGAATCAATATAAGTTGTAAGGATGTGATCTGCTTTTTAAAGATATCAGAAATAGTGACTTACTATGTTAAAGAGTATAGCTCCACATCTACAAATTTAATTGGCCATATACAATAGGGCATAGCACAGTTTCTCAGTAAAAAGATTTTATGTTGTGTGCATTAAGCCCTCTATCACTTTGTTTATTAAGCTAATTAAACTATAACACTTGTAATAATGTTCTAATGCTTTTTTTTCTTTTCATGCAGTGTTGAAGAAAGCTTTAAGACTTTATTTTGGTCAATATTTGGTTTATCAGAAGTTACATCAGTTGTCCTCAAATATGATCATAAGTTCATTGAAAATATTGGTTATGTATTATATGGAATATATAATGTAACAATGGTTGTGGTTTTACTCAACATGCTGATTGCAATGATTAACAGCTCATACCAAGAAATAGAGGTATGTCTCAATAGTATTCATATATTTAGAACTGAGAAATAATTTTGATTTTGATAGTTTCCTCTGCTGAGTTGTGAAAATGGATATAGCCCAGTGGTTCTCATCCTATGGTCTGTGGACCTGGGGGGGGGGACCACAATGTTGTCACAGGGGATCCATGAAGGCTTGAAGAAATGTTATGATTTAAATCTTAAGTCTTGGTGGTTTGTGACCACAAAAGGTATTTAAAGGGGGTCTGTGGTGAAAAGGTTAAGAATCACTGATATAGCCAATCAATTTCCCTATATCAATTTTTTCTTGTTTTTTTTGTTAGATATATAATTTTTAAGATGTACTACCTAGCAATCAAATTAAGGTGTGGATTAATATAAATAAAATTATTTTTCTATTGTTTTATCAAAAGCCGTCAATTGTTTAATCGAAGATAATAAAAACTTAACTTGTTTTGCCTAAGCCAGGGGTAGGCAACCTTGGCTCTTTTATGACTCCTGGACTTCAACTCCCAGAATTCCTAGCTGAGCCATACTGGCTCAGGAATTCTGGGAATTGAAATCCATGA
Source organism: Protobothrops mucrosquamatus (assembly GCF_001527695.2). Classification (NCBI taxonomy): domain Eukaryota; kingdom Metazoa; phylum Chordata; class Lepidosauria; order Squamata; family Viperidae; genus Protobothrops; species Protobothrops mucrosquamatus. The sequence goes on from NW_015396418.1 coordinate 1,475, forward strand.
GTCATAAAAGAGCCAAGGTTGCCTATCCCTGGCCTAAGCTTTTGGAAGTGCCTAAAATATACTTTTCTATAAATAGAGATTTTTCTGGCAAAACAGTAGATCTAGATATTTACATTTATAGTTAGGCTAACAAAATTCTGAAAAGATGAGAAAGTAGCAGCATTTACTTCATAATAAAAAGAAGAAAATTACTCGTGAGTGGAAAATGTTTTGTTTCTGACACAGGATGACAGTGATGTGGAGTGGAAATTTGCTCGCTCCAAACTTTGGCTATCGTACTTTGATGATGGAAAAACCCTACCACCCCCATTCAGCCTTGTACCAAGTCCCAAATCGTTCTTTTATTTCTTCATGAAGATCATTAAGTTATTGAGGTGCAGAAGGAAAAGATTACAGAAAGACATGGAAATGGGAATAGGTAACTCAAAATCCAGGGTAGGTTTAGTTCTTTTATTTATATATATTATATGTTTATTTTATTTTTGTTTAATTTGTTGAATCCTAAATTATGGTTTTCATGTAAAAGACATTCTTTCTTGCTTTAAATTCTGCATATTTGCAATGTCAGTATCTGGTCATATCCATTTATCCACCTAAATGAGTGGAAAAAAAGACTAGAGGCAGTCCTCACCTAATGACCACATTTGGGCCTGGAATTTTGGTCATAAGTCATTGTTGTCGTTAAATGGGTCACCACATAACTTGACTCGATTTTACAATTATTTGTACGATGGTAGAAAAGCAAATCACCATGATCACTGAGTAAACCATGTGGTTGTTAAGCATGTTTATTAACCACTTGATTACAGGGTTGTTAAGCAAATCTATTCTGCTGAATGAACATTTTTTACTGGAAAACTAGCAAAAATGTTGTAAATCGTGGTCATGTGACTGTAGAATGCTGCAACTGGTTGTAAATGCAAACTGGTTGTCAAGTGCCTGAAATGCTGTTCTGTGACTGTGAGGGTGTGTGTGCGGCAGTCGTAACTTTAAGGATGGGTTGTAACTTTGGAGGGGCGGTATCTCCAAACAGTTGGTGTAAGTGAAGAGTACATATAATGGACCTTCAGTGGCTATGACTCTTCATCAACTCATAATGTAGTGACCACAAGGGGCAGTGAAGTATAGAGAGTTAAGATTTACATTGTCTATCACTGTCCTGCTCTTTGTCTAATCTCAGTTTTATTTATGGTACAGATAGTCCTCGACTTACAACCACATTTGAACCCATAATTTCTGTTGTTAAGTGAGACATTTGTTAAACGAGTTTTGCCCCATTTTACTACCTTTCTTGCCTCAGTTGTTAAGTGAATCACTGCATT
>NW_015396418.1:6352-8304 GCF_001527695.2 Protobothrops mucrosquamatus
AACTTCCCTTTCTTCAACTGAAGAGGGGAAACGACTGACAATGACAAATACAGGGAATGGACAAATTAACAACCAAAGCAATGAAGAAAATGTGTTGCATTTTAAGCCACAGGTTCAGTGGATTAGCACAGATGTGTTTTTCCTGTCTAAAGGAAATGCAGGAGGTCTTCTATCATATTTTTTCCCCTTGTTGGGGAGAGAAATTGATGTCAAAAACAAATGTAGGTCAGTGGGACAGGTATGAATGGAACAAGTAAGCATTCCAAAAATTCCAAAAAACACCACTAGCCAGACACATTGTAGTCATCTGAATTTGCCTCCAAATATTGAGTAGAAAAACAGGCAATTCTGCAAACTTAAGATTTCAATTATGTTAAATAAGAAAATATTACTTTTATACCAGTACCAATAATACCAATATAAGACTTTTGACCTGTGAATAGTGAATAAGATAAATATAATATTGTAGGAGCACGTGGTGTTAGGGGATGTGCATGTGTGCAAATGTGAACAAACCCACATGTCCTTTTGAATGAAATTTGGGGAAGAATTGGGGTATTCACCTATCTATGGAGTCCTGTTCACAAGAGCTGCTTAGGTATGTGTTTGTTAAAGAGTAAGAACAATTAGCAGGGATACACAAATTGAATCAGGGGAGGTAGTTCATTCAAAGTAAGCTGTTTTTTCTTGTTTAGCTTCTTCCCCAGTATATTGTTCTAATTTGTTTCATATAATGCCCTTAATTTTAAAACGAGTATACAAAAATGCCCATAACTTATGTTCTTTGTTGTGCTAATTGATTTTTATACAAATAAAATGTTTATAAAAATTATAATTTAAAAAGGAATTTAAGACTATACAGTTGAACGTCTAGCTCTACTTATGATGTAAAAACGTGAAAATGAATGTTTGATGGAACTAAATCCTGTAATTTGTATCGTGTAGCCTGACTTTATTACAGTTGAAGATTCAGATATTTTTTCAGGACTTATCAGGAGCCTGCATTTAAAATTAGGATGGCAAGTAAATAAATAAAAGTTTGATTAAGTTTTTCCCCTCCAACAGCAAATCATGAAGAGACTTATAAAACGTTACGTTTTGAAAGCTCAGGTAGACAAGGAAAATGATGAAGTCAATGAAGGTAAGAGCCTATAGAGTTATTCATACGGTAATATAAATGTAAAAGAAAAAAAAATGAAAAGTGTTGGAGGTCTGAGAAACCAGACATTTGGATTATGGGAGGAATGATTCTTTCTGCTTTGGGCTTCAAAACAGATATTTAACACTGTAAATGTGGGTAAAAACAATGAAGTGGAGAAAATAGTGTATCTAATAATAGACATAGTGTTTTTCATAGTAAACTAATTAAATTAATAAATGATTTCCACTGGGATAAATTACTTTTACAAAAATAATCTTTTAACTACTGTATAGGCCAGATTAAATACTTGAAAATAACTAAAATATTAAATCTTCAAAATGCAACAGTCTTAACCTTTAGAAATATCCACGAGTTGGATTCGCTTCTAAAATTAGCTGATAAAAAAAGAAAATATACATGACCTAAATCTCTCTGGGGTAATGTTTTGCTTTAAGATATGAAAAGTTTTACAACAGAAAATAAAAAAGTTACGGTACTTGATATTTTTATAAACATACAAACATGCACACAATTTACATTTTATATTTGGAGGTGAGTGGGTTCTTTTTAGCTTTTTTGTTTCTCTTCCTAGGTAAAACTGAATCCCTTCCCCATTAATTTAATTTAATTTAATTTAATACATTGACTTATATGCCGCCCTTCTCCCCACGGGACTCAGGGCGGCTCACAGCATATTAAAACAACATAGCACATTTCCCCAATAAAAGCCAATTAAAACCAAATATTTGTAGCTGTGTCTCTTATTAAAAATCATTAAAAATTATCCCTATTTAAAATTCACCCTAGGTCA
>NW_015396419.1:0-4269 GCF_001527695.2 Protobothrops mucrosquamatus
TTGTTGATTCTAGGGATCTTTCTAACCCCAGCTTCCTGACTCCAATCTTTCTGACAAGATTATCACACTTGCATTGCTGCAGACCTGGTTTCTGTTTGGGTGGTGGTGGTTCTGCCTTTAAAATCCTTTGGGGAAATATATTCTGCCTTTTTAATATTTCCCAAAATATTTCTTTCTCTGGATTCTTCCCACAGTGGCATTTATTTTATTTAGTGGACTTACACCCAATCTTTTGTTCGCTTTATTTATTTATTTCTTCTTCTCCTCACAAAAACACTAGGCAGGTAGTAGAAAGAGCAGTCTCCCATGGGTTGGAAGCTAGCTCTCTTTGTTCCTAGTCTAGCACTTCAGCCACTACATAAATTGGCTTTTAAAATACCTTTTGCTAAATAACTTGTTTTTTCTGTGACATTAAAAAAAACAGGTTTACTGTAAATAGATTGTTCAGTGTTTTTCTTTGCCAAACTAGTCACATTGGGTTGATCTCAGTGACTGGTATCTACATGGTTATGTTCATGTGCCCAACTTATTAGGATTTCCTGGTGGTTTCCTATCCAAATATTAATTAGGTCCTATAGATTGTTTAACTATACTACGCTGCTTTCTCACTTTTTCACCAATAAACTTTTGTTTAGGGACTCAGCAGCTTACATCTGCTTATCCTCTTTTTAATCATTTATATTGTATTATATAAGTCATGCCTTACAATTTGCATGCAAGTCACATTGCAGTTCTGTGTAGTTCTGCGTAGATTGGAAGATCATTCAATAAAATTCAGTGAGACTTCCATGTGTGTGACACCTGCTTCTGCCCTATTATCTGGAAATTCATGTGAAAATTGAGTGAAAAGTAATGACCATTAATCCAAATGTTGTATCTTTAAATATGGCAGAAAAGTTAGGAACTTATCTGTTTTCCTCATCTTCAAAGCATAATAGCTTGCAAATGACATCATGAATGAGAAGAGAAAATGAATGTGTGGAGAGATGTTGTGTATGTGTATACACACAGAGAGAGGAGGGGAGGGGGGAGATGGGCAAAAAAATGTAACTGATAATTATCATCACTCTTCTAGGTAGACTCTTATGGTAGATGCCTGAACAACCGAAAACTTCCCAATATGAGATTGATGGACACTTCTACAGCCACTACAGAAGACTCTGAATTCATGATTTTTATTTCTAAATACAAATTTCATCTGGCTATGGAGAATGCCATATGTCCTGATTATATGACAGAGAAACTTTGGAGGCCAATGCATGTAGGGGCTATCCCTGTATATCGAGGTTCACCATCTGTACGAGACTGGATGCCCGATGATCATTCCATTATTCTTATTGATGACTTTGGAAGCCCTAAAGAACTTGCAGAATACATTGATTTCTTGGACAGGAACTCAGATGAATATTTGAAATATCTCAACTACAAGAGTCCAGGTGGCATTACAAACCAGTTCTTGCTCGAGAACATGCGGAAGCGTGAATGGGGAGTAAATGACATGTCCCTACCTAATTATTTAAATGGATTTGAGTGCTTCATCTGTGACCAAGAAAATGCAAGACTTAATGCGGAGAGGGACCACAAAAAAACTCATGGGAAATCACGAGCTCCAGAAGTTCACATAGCACAGACTACACACATGGGGTGTTCTTTACCAGCACCCGGCTATGGCAATATTGAAGACATTCCTGATGGAGACAGGTAGCTATATTTATTATTAAGGATATAAAGTGCATTCAGGGTTGTGATTAAATTTTATTTTTGAGTTACTAAACTATAGAATGCATTCTTACGTAGCTAGTGACAAAATTGCAGCATATAAGTGAAATTGGACTGGAAAGACTTGACATGATTATATTATTGAATACATTGTACTCTAAAGCTATTTTAGTACAATCTAGTATTACACTGAATGGCTAGATTTAAATTAAGTTTAAAATACAATTATGTAATTAACATTCTCACTATATCCCACTATAAAAAGTAAGCTTAAGGAATTCTCTCAATGCAGACATCACAACATAATATTGCAGAATATATAAACTATAGAATGCCAGCTTTTGAACCAATATCAGTTTTTGTGCTTTTAATAGAAGAATATGAAGCACTTAACAGGCTACAACATTTGTCTCTCATATGGCAGCATCCACCAGTTAAAACAAGAGTTCTCAAGCTATGCAATATCATGACCACCCCTAAAACAATAACATGCAATCTGTGTGACACACAACCCTTGAATAAAAATAATTTCATTGGGGCATTAGGCAAGGAAAAAATATACCACTTTTAATAATTACATTTAAGCTATATATCAAAAGAAAACAAACCTTACGGTATTATCATATGAAATTAATGATAAGCAAAAAGCCCTAATAAAATTTAAAACTGCAAATTTAATGGGAGGGACGATTTCATTTACTTTTGCATAATTACTGAAAAGTGAATTTTCATTTTGAAAGCAGCTTGTCTCATCAATAAAGTCAGGAAAGCAAAGAGGAGGGGTGTTTCCTTGCCTTAAATCTACTTCTCCTAAAATGTTACAGCTTGCAAAACATTGGCAGGCGATTAGATGCATAGTACAGTACAGGCAACATAACAATAAATATGTAGGATGACAAAAAGTACTATATAATTATCATATTTAGTCTTACTGATCTTTACAGTCTGCAAAAATGATTGGGATCACGCCTACAACTGTAATAGCTTATTGGTCATCCCTGATCCAAATATATATATTAAAGTTGTTTCCAGGTTTTCCTTTCAACGAGGTTATTAATTTCTGTAGCTAATACGTGGTTTAACTAACTTTAGAAATAAATATTCTGTGGAGTTCCAGATCAATACCAAAATGTTTGCCCAAAGTCTTGGCAAGTGAGTAATGTCCTACTTTCATTTTTATCTTCCCACTTATTTGCAAAATAATGCTTTATTCTGACCATACAGTCACTCTCTTATGACAAAAAAAGATTTAAAGAATATTTTTGTTCTGTGTGTTTCAGCTGGAAAGAAATGTGGCTTCAAGATTACTGGCAGAGTCTTGATCAAGGGGAAGCTCTCACAGCTATGATTCACCATAATGAATCTCATCAAGGGAAGTTTTGGGATTATATGCACAAAATCTTCTTGAAAAGAACTCAGCATTAACTAACCAATTAGGATTCTTTCATGTTATATGAACAATCGGCAGAAAATGTACTCTTACCAACTTGCCTTACATGACAACTGAATGTGTTAATCAGGCACAGATACTACACACACCATTCCGGAAAAAGACAATAACATTTTTGCTGAAATATTTTAATCGATTAGAATTGAATCAATTGTTTTTATAAAATATTTTTGTTAAAAGAGTGACTACCGCTGCAATTCGTTATATACTATTTTTCTGTGAATAAAAATTCTTCGTACCTACTGAGAATTGAAAGTACAATGGTGCACTAATGGTTAAGGTGATGTTCTGGGACCACGGAGAATTAGGATCAAGTCAACCCTTAATGGTGGAAATCAGTTTGCTGACTTTGGATCAGTCCAATCTCTCAGCCCAGCCTACCTCACAGGACTGCTGTTACGGGAATAAATATGAAGGCAGATCCCCTGTAAGCTGCCTTGGGCCCCAGGAAGAAAGGTGGAATATAAATCAAATCTAAATATTATCGACTTTTGACAGCCTAATTACTTAAGATTAAGTAGAAATAAGTTCAAATTTTCAGCCTCCAAATTATTCAAGGGAATGTATATGGTTAAACTGGGGAACCTGAGAGAAACCTGCTTGCATGACCATGTAGAGAACTATTTTAACTTGAAATGCTGTGAATGTATTATTCTGACGGTTCATTGCTATTAGGCAACCAGTATGCTTTGCGCATTTTTAAAGAGGTAAACATTTATTTATTTAAAGAGCTTTAATAAGATAGTGCCCAGAGAGGAAAATGGCGCTTAACAAAAGAGGATGAGGAAGGAGAGGCAAAAGAGTGTTAAAAAAATGATTCAGAAATGGGCTGAAACAGAACTATTAGAATATGAGAGAGAGAGAGAGAGAGAGAGTGAGAGTGTGAGTGAGTGAGAGTGAGTATACAATTTGGTCCCCCACTCATTCTGGCAGAATAGAATAGAATAGAAATTTACACAGCTGTTACAGCATCTAGTAGTTCTGCTATAAATACTTCGAAACCTCCTCCCAGAGGGGAGCAACAGAAATGGACCATGAAATAGGTGTGTGGGGTCTCTAACAATGCTTTGAGCTCTAAGCACATAGCGCTTATAAGCAGT
>NW_015396419.1:5140-8303 GCF_001527695.2 Protobothrops mucrosquamatus
CTCCAGGATGAATGGCTATCCATCCATATCTTTTTAATGTACAGGCTTGTTTTTCCCTTACGAAAAGCAATTATTTTAAGTCTTGAGTATCCTTCACTTGTAATAAATAAATCTAATAGGATTCAAGAAGAAGAATTAGAAGAGGAAGACTTTCTGGTGCTGCTTAAAAAATACCGTGTACAACTTATCAGACATAAAACGAATGCGTATGTTGAGCCAAGATGATCCATACTGCTCATTAAACGCTTGAGCCAGACGCTATGTCATACCTGGCACTGGGAGACCAAATCGTACTGAAAAGGGAAATAGTGACAGGACTGCAAATAATTGTTTCAGGCTGCATTAAACATACTGAGCAATTCTGGATTCTGAAATTGTTGGAGCTGTGCGGAGCCTTCCAAAAATATAGAAACCATCAATCCCGATCCTGTATCTTAGCAGAACCTTATGTCAGCCAACCACCAGTTAGTCTCCCAAGAGATTTTTGGTAGCCAGAAAGAAGAGTGAGACTAATCTGATGAATGGCATGAAACCACAATTTGTTACTGTAAAGTTTTCATCGGAATATTCAGTGCGGCTGGATAACTACAGAGATAGGCATTGAAGCTAAGGGACCCAAAAATAATCTGGGGTAGACAACCTTGGCTCTTTTATGACTCGTGGACTTCAACTCCCAGAATTCCTGACTCAGGAATTCTGGGAGTTGAAGTCCACGAGTCATAAAAGAGCCAAAGTTGCCTACCTGTGGAAACCTTACAAACAAAATTGAAAACACTGCCTTCTAGAACAGTGTTTCTCAACCTTGACAATTTTAAGGCATGTGGACTTCAACTCCCAGAATTCCACAGCCAGCATTGCTGGCTGTGGAATTCTGGGAGTTGAAGTCCACATGCCTTAAAATTGTCAAGGTTGAGAAACACTGTTCTAGAACCTTATATATTTAGTAAAGGTTTCAATCACGTGCCCCCCTTTCCCTTCTATCCTCCAGGCTGCACGTATTCAATTCCTTTATTATATACTGGACACAACGTCACTCCACGGCCTACCCGAGCCCTCCAGCCCTCGCCCCCACATCAGCCTTCAAAGGACTCCGCTTACAAAGGGGTCCCCACATGCCTCCTCGCGCCCAGCTCGCGCGCCAGTTCGGGGGAGTCGCGCGAGGCGGCGGCTGCTGCTCCTTCCAGTCTTCCCCCTCCCGAGTCAGTTTGTCTTCGAGCCCCATGTTCAGGATCCAGGTCGTTGCGCGGCCGGCCGCTCCGGCCGCGGCTTCTTGGCCAGAGGGAGAGCTGGCGGACCCGAGAAGACTTTGGCGCACACCGGCGCGGGTCCTCGGTGTCCCGTAGGCAACCTCGGCTCTTTTATGACTCGCGGACTTCAACTCCCAGAATTCCTGAGCCAGCCACGCTGAGGGGAAAGGGAGAGGTTTCCAAGCGGAGCCATGCCGGCTCAGGAATTCTGGGAGTTGAAGTCCACGCGTCATAAAAAAGAGCCGAGGTGGCCTACCCCTGCGGCCTTGGGCATCGGGAGTGCGGCTCTATGGTACGAGGCGGCCGCTCTTCCGGTGCGCCATGGCCGGCTCGCCTGGTCGTTTATCGTTCTGGAGGAACCGCTACGCCGACTTCGTGACGATCCCGGGCAGGCGCCGCCCGATGAAAACAAAACTGCCTATGGTGCTGGCCGACCGCGTCTCGAACCGCAACCTGAAGCTCGGAGGTAGGCCAGGGCGAGCGGCGCCCAACGGTCCCCGCCTGTCCTGTTTTATCTCGCCTGTCCCGCCCGGGCGCTTGGTTTGTGGGGGGTCAGTCGAGCTAAGCGAGGGTCGTTTTCGGGGTCCAGCGGCTGCATTGCTATAATGCCTGTGGAAAAGGGGGAAACCGCCTGGAAGGCAAGTCCCTTGGCTTTCGTGCCTGGAAGATTACATGGAGTGCGGATCATCTCGACTTGACCTGAGTTTCTGTGAGCTTGGTGAAGGGCGTATGATTGACACGTGTATATATTTGAACAGAATTATCCGTATATGCCGTTATGTCTCCAACTTCAACAACCTTTAAGGTGCGTGGACTTCCATAATTCCTTGGTATAGGCCAGGGGTTCTCAACCTTGGCAACTTTAAGACTTGTGGACTTCAACTCCCAGAATTCCTCAGCCAGCCATGCTGAGAGGGAAAGGGGGAGGTTTCCAAGCTGAGCCATGCTGGCTCAGGAATTCTGGGAGTTGAAGTCCACGAGTCATAAAAGAGCCAAGGTTGCTTATCCCTGGTATAGGCTACAGAGGGAAGCTTAGGAAGCAGATACATCTGGCTTTTGTGTATTCCATCTAACAAAATGAAATTCAAGGGTGAAAAAAGCAAGGTTCTACATTTAGGCAAGAAAAACCAAATGCACAGGTATAGTATAGGGGATACCTTGCTCAGTAGTAGTAACTGTGAGAGGGACCTCGGAGTCCTAGTGGACAATCACTTAAATAGGAGCCAGCCGTGTGCCGCAGCTGTCAAAAAGGCCAACACAGTGCTGGGCTGCATTAACAGAGGGATAGAATCAAGATCACGTGAAGTGTTAATACCACTTTACAATGCCTTGGTAAGGCCACACTTGGAATACCGCATCCAGTTTTGGTCACCACGATGTAAAAAAGGTGTTGAGACTCTAGAAAGAGTACAGAGAAAGATGATTAGGGGACTGGAGGCTAAAGCAAAGATGATTAGGGGACTGGAGGCTAAAGCATATAAGGAAAGGCTGCTGGAATTGAGTATGTCTAGTTTAATGAAGAGAAGGATGAGGGGGGACATGATAGCAGTCTTCCAGTATCTCAGGGGCTGCCACAAAGAAGAGGGAGTCAAGCTATTTTCCAAAGCGCCTGAAGGCCGGACAAGAAGCAATGGATGAAAACTGATCAAGGAGAGAAGCAACCTAGAACTAAGGAGAAACTTCCTGACAGTTAGAACAATTAACCAGTGGAACAACCTGCCGCCAGAAGTGGTGAATGCTCCAACACTGGAAGTTTTTAAGAAGAGACTGGACAGCCATTTGTCTGAAATGGTATAGGGTTTCCTGCCTGAGCAGGGGGTTGGACTAGATGACCTCCAAGGTCCCTTCCAACTTTATTATTATTATTATTATTATTATTATTATTATTATTATTATTATTATTATTATTATTATTA
>NW_015396420.1:0-8303 GCF_001527695.2 Protobothrops mucrosquamatus
GGGAGAGAAAAATGAGGAAGGGAGCATGTTATTAATTGTTCTTATCAGTATTATCTACTAACAGTGAGCAAGGAAAAATGCAAGGCTTTAAGCAACTTATATCAGGTATTTTACATATATTTTCTGACTTCTTTAAAAAAACCAAGCAGCTCTTTATTCTTAATTCATTCGTTGTAATTAACCATTTCCCTTCACTTACCACACACTTAGAAAGCTGACATAAAGCTGCAGGCCTTTGCTGACAAAAAAATCTGTGCCTACAGTAGTTTATGAGAACACAACAAGTATTTTGTTAAATAAGCATCCAGGTAGTTCCTCTATCTCCAGCAGCAGCTTACCAAATGCTCTAAGGGAAGCAGAATATAAAAGGTAATAAATTTGTTTTTGTCACATGAGGAATAAGCAGCAATGATTATAGTTCTATTATTTGCCTCCTACTTTTGTTATGTCAGACCAAGGCACTGTCAGAAGAAAATCCTGGAATAATACGCCACAGAATTTATCATCTCATCTCATTTTTTGGGCAAGACCATAGTAACTGAGGAAGGGGGACATCTGTCTCTGTTTTTATTTTACAGAGGAACTGCAGACATTCTTGGCAGATACATTATAATAATAAGCTATTTTTCCATTGTGGTGTATGTCACTTTTAACATTGTAAGGGGGAACAGCCATGATGACAAATAAAAGTAAGTAACCATAAATTCAGTCCGCAGATGCAATGAATGATCAAATACTATTTCATTATATCTCTAGGTAGAATGAGAAACGTTCTCCATATACTGTTTTAGATCTTCTTATTGTATTCCCACATGTCAAACCTCAGTAAGCTCATTAAATTACCTAATGGGGTAAAAATTGGTGGATCTTAATTTATATACTAAAGTAAACAAGTCACTTGGTTCATAAATAATTCATTTAATACTGAATAAATCACATTTGGTTGGGTTCACACTAAGTTGTAATAGCAAATGGATTCGACCAAAACACTTTATGGATTATCTACTAGAATCTATGTTTATAAATTATCATTTATGGCTTACATGTTGCATGAATCCAGCCATTGGAGTTCATTCAGAAAAGTGTAATTAAAATAAATGTTGGCTTTGTGTAATATTCTCTTCAGAATGAAATATTGATTTACCTGAACCAGTGAGATTTAAAACAATGTCCTGTCTTTTTCACTTCATTTATATACTTCACCTTTCTAAACTTGATGCCTCCAGCTTTGTTAGAATTACAGCTCCCAAAGTGGAGAATGCTGGGTTAGAATATTTCTGGAGAGCTATACTGGAATTAAGCAAACAAATATGCCTATTTTTGTCTAAACATGGCACATCAGCGCAAACCTTCTGCAATATTTGCTAGCCTTTCTTTCCTTCCACCTTGATATCCAACACTCTTTCTGAAGGGTTTAGACAAGAATATTTGTTTGTGGCAACAGCTATAGTTAAGTCACAATTTTCTATTCACAACATCATATGCTGCCATGGGAATACACATAAAGTAATACAACAGTATACATTTTGAAATCGAGCTTCACTCTAACAATGAGAAGAAACTCTGAAGCATAGAGCCCCTTTCTTAAATATATCTAATTTTGATAAATAACCTGGAAAGTCATAGAAGCAAAGATTGTTGAGGTTTTTTTCTAGTAAGAATTTCCATTAAAATCATTCTGAATGGGAACAGCTTTATATAATACGTGCTGATTATGATGGACGCAGAAATAACTGTTGGGGAGGTTATATATTTATTCTACAGAGTTGAGTTTATTTTTTTAATGGAAGACTTTCTACATAGCTTTTATTCCAGTCTTCTAATTGCACATTAATATTAATTGCCGATCTCTGAGCTTGAAAGGGAAAATATGAAAAGTCACTAATAAAGGTCATCTTATCTCAAATCATGGCATTTTGCTGCCATCAATCAAGCATATGCACATAACTATATAGAGTGATTCCAAAATTTTATTTCACTGAACCTCATTAATCTTGATAATGCCAAGAATGTTTTTCCTGAGAGATTAAAAAATAAGTAAAACCTCAGAGACTGAAAGGCAAAATATTACCTATGGTAGGTATTCTCTTTAAGTCCTGTGAAGACTACAGGAAGAATCCATTAGTTTCAGAAACAACTAAAGACAAAAAATGAAATTTTCCTGAGTCTCATTTAGCCCTTTAAAATGTTTGGATGAAGACTTGCAGGGGTACATTATCAGTTACGTTTTAATCAATAAAGGCTGATTTTAGTTCTTGTTTTATATACTGCAATATGGAAAAAAGAACATTAACAATGCCTTTATTTCTAACTTTGCTGCCTAGTACATACCAGTATTATCTTGCAGTTACTCCAATAACTGACAAAAGTTACATGTGGTGTGTTATGTGATTTTCAAAATTAATTTATGCTTTTAACAGGAAAATCAACAAAACATTTATTGGAGGAAAATACTGTTTATTTTGAAAACAAAACATAGAATGCAAAGTTATGCTTGACTCAAACATTTCCTTTTGAGCCTGGGACCACTGCAAATCAAAGACACATCACTGGGATCTATGTAAGTCTGAAAATGTTTATATTTCTTACTTACTTTCTCCTGTCAGATAACAAATCAGTTATTTCTATGCATTTCTAACATTCTGTGTGGAAAGCCATTTCAAACTTTTACCACCTCAATAAAACACAATAGAGTTAGCAAAAATAGAGTTAGCAAAAGATTAAAAATTACTAAAAACAAAGTTAGTCTATTTTCCATGACACTTGTCTAGAAATTGTATCTGTATAACATATTTTGTTTATATAACTTATAGCCCAATCCATGAATGGATCAGCAAGTCATTCTGTTCTGTATTTACTCCCATAGAATAAAAGGGGATTAACTCAGAAAAAGAAATATGTATGTACATGAAACATTTCGAATAATGAGTTATCCTCAGCAAGATAACAATATGCTGAAAGGTTGGTAAGATTAAAGAGCACCCAAAGAAATTCATAAAACATGTTGAAAATAAACTTAATCTCTGGAGTATATTCAAAGATAAGAGCTAAATTACCTAACAGAAAAAGTTTTGTAGTGGCTTTCCTAGATCCTTGAAGAAAATACTGATGTAAGCCTCAATTTATATCTCATTTATACATATTTCATAAGAATCCATTCTGCTGGAATGAAAAGCCAGATCATCAATTCCAGCTTGTTTTATTTTTTACTAATGTATATCTCACTACTAAAATATTATTAGTAATGTAAATGCAATAAAACAAGTAAAACAAAATTAGTAGCAAAATCATCCAGTGCTCAGGAAATACAATATTTTGTGAGTTAACTTGATAACATCAACATTTTAGCATGATTAAAACAGTCAGTGGCAATGAGGAACAGGTGATATATTTGCACTGAAATGTGGAAAGGGTTACTCTTTTTCCTATCAATAATTGCTCATGAGCTAACTCAACAACTCCATTCAAGTATTATTTCTCCTATTATGATTTAAATGTGGAGAGAAAAAAAGATTTTTAGAAGGCACAAGGTATGAACAATGTGGAATAAGCAAAAGTTTGACAGAGAAAGGATTAAGAATTATTTTCATCCTCACTGGTTTTCTCATCCAAAATATCTCTTCAGTATATACCTTTTCCTGGTTCAAAGAAATACCTGTATGATATTGCAACATATCCATATATGACATCAACTTCAGGTTTTGGCCCTTAAATACAAATTCAATGTATACATTATACAAAGCACAGGGTACAATTCCTGTATTTTAGGACATAAAATATATCTTTCTATAAAAAAAAAAAAATAAAGGACAGGGATGACATGCCAATCATCTTAGAAATCAATATCCATGTTTTAATTGTCACCTTTTTCTCATTTCTTCTTTGTTTCTCAAAATATCTTGCCCTATTAAGCATTTGGGAAAATTTAAAAGCTTGCACTTTTATTCCATATTTATTTGTCTAAATAAAGATAATAATAATAAAAGTTTTAGGACTTCTTTCAAGCAGCCTGTAAATGACAAAAAGTTTTTTTAAAAACCCTAAATAATTTCAGTAGCAGCCTTGAGCAAGACTTACTCTTTCAGCTCAGAAAACTATGAAAATTTTAGGAAGGTGCTGCAATGAACTGCCAGGAACATATGATAAGAGGCTATGTATGTCTCTGATTTACACCTTACCCATCCACTATATTTGATAATTACATCCAAATGTATAATACAATTTCTTTCTGGAAAATACTTTCTCTGTAGAACTAAAGCTTGCAGATGCGCTGGTTAAAGAAGAACACAGGGCATATGATGTGCCTTGTAACAAAAAGAAAATTTGGGATATGATTTTATGATTTTTACAGTTGAACAATGACCCAAAGAAGCACCATTATGAAAAAACCAACCACCATCTGCTTCTATATAGGAAACTTCCAACAAATTAGAGACAAAATATGACCAGGAACATTAAGATAATGAAGATTTTAAAGATCTATTTACAATGGTGATACTATCAGTAGCAATATTCAATGGTTAACTATCAGACACGAAGAACCAGAAACACTTGCTGAGTTCAAAGCACTGAAGAACTTATTACTGCTACATATACACAGGAATCTGGTCAACTAACAAGCTAAATTGGCACTAGATAAGATTCAACAGAATTCATGGTGGGAGAATATACAATATGACAAGGATTACAAATAAACACGAATGATCCACATATATATTAAGTTGGTTCTATGTTGAATGTGGAGGTAAATGCAGATAATAGTATTGTGGGAAGTTAGCCCAGAGAAGGAAATATTAAAAAAGCAGAAAGAAAGATATTGTTCACCAAAAGGATTTTAAAAAGCATTTTTTGAAAAGCAGAAACCAAACCTGGCCTCATCTCTTTGCCCAAAGCAGTAGCTAGTCTTATACATATGCAGATGTGGAACCATCAGGAAGTTTGGAGCCAGGGATCTCAAGACAAAAGAAGCTCTTAAGAGTCATTAGCCCCATCACCTGGGAAGCAGGATATGATAATGGGATTAAACCACAGATATCAAGGCCTAGAAAAACACTCAGAAATAGCCTCAAAGTTCATGCCACAGGAACAGGAAACTACTCCAAGCAGGGCTGGAGGAGGGTATAAAAGCCCTTCTACCCATGTGCTCTGACTCTTTCTTCTCCTCTGCTCCTTCTTGCAAGGATCATCTTTCTTCTGCAATAAACTGTAACCTTCTTCCCAAAGCAGTCGCCATGTTTGCTTATTTATTCCCGGCTTGGATGAACCAGGATGAAGACTTACTTCTAACAGTATATTAAGTGGAATGATTTACAATTAAAAAATAAGCTCCAAGTTGTATCATCTAACCATAGCAACATAGGCAAGGAAATTTATTCAACTTACCAAGGGCCCCACAGCACCCTTAGAAAAAACTGAGCATCTGCTATTTAGAACAGATAATAAGTAAAAGTTATACAAGGTTCTTCCATTTGTTCAATCAAGATACAAACCAGAAAATTGACATTAGCTGCAGTGGGACATGGCTGGATCACAATAAAAAACCTGGCACACCTCACAGTGATCCCGTATTGTCCACTTTCATTTAAAACACATACTGTACAGTGAAATTGAGAAACAAAGTCACTGCCCCAAAATCAAGCTTGCAAATTCTGATTGAGTGGCTCAGCCAGAAATCATGAGAAACTATGCCTCGGCTCTCTATTACATAGCCAGTGTGGGAATGCTCCACTCATACAAGAAAAATTGATCTATTATTGAATAGCTGCTGAATTATTACAAGTTGTTTGAAGCTCATCACGAGCAATACAATTTATTTTCTTACTGCAGCATCTACTCTAGACATATGGACAACAGTAGCCATCCAAAGTAGGTGTGGAATAGGATTCTAGACACCCCCTTATAACTATATCATAGGGAAGAAATGTTTGAAATTGAACAAAAGCTTTATTTGACAACAAAAGCACTCAGAGAGGTCAAGGATCAATTCAGGTTGACCAAGGACTAAATCCTACAAGACAGAGGTGTTGTTTGTTAATAAGAGGTAGGCAGCACAATTAACACCACTCCCTGTTGTTACTCTCAGCTGGGTCACAGTCCTCTTCCCAGAGGTTCTCCTCATTTCTTAGGAGTCCTCCTGGCCTCTCAGCTCCTGATAAAGCAAAGGGCAGCTGGGGTTGCCTACCTTTGGGGGTATGCCAGTTATAATCCTACTTGGGCCAATGTGTCCTGACAATAATAACTGGCACCACGTGGCTGGATTACTAGAACATGTTTTAAATGACACTGCTTTTGAAGGCAACCCAGCAACTACAGGTGATAAAAATTTGGCAGGTAGGTTACTGGAAAGAGTTCCAGCCAATTACAATATAACTCCAAATTTTAAGTGGTTATCAATATGATTTTAGGTGTAATTCAAATATTATTTTTTTTAAAGCATTGTATGATGCATGACTGGAATATATCAGGAAATGTTTTGCCAAAAGATAATCTGCCTGTTCAGTCAAGCAAGTTACTAAGGGTCTGCTGAGGGTCCCTTCTCCTGTGAATTTCATGGAGTGTGGATCAGGTGATGGGCTTCTCAGTGGTGGGCCCACCCTTTAAAATATTTTCTTCCTGGAAATATAGTATTTTATAGATACAGTATTTTATATTTATATTTATATTTGCTTCCATCTCACAAACAAGTAAAAAACATCGTATTCAAGTGTACTTTCAGTTCTTAGTTGTTTCTTAGTGTTAAAGGTTTACTTTATTCACTTGGCTTTTGTATCTTATGTTTTGAGTAACAATATTACTTACCCAGAATCTGTCAGGATTGGGGCAGGATATAAAAGGATGATGGGAGAAGTATATTTATAAAAAGGACAGGGTTTTGCCCTGTGAATCCATATCCGAAATTCAGTACAAAAAAAATTAGCCAGCAAAAATATCAACTTGTTTTAACTCAAATCCTCATTTAGCCAGTAAGCCATCTGGTTCACACATTTAAAGTGAGTTTTTATAGCATCTTTTTTTTAACAGCTATGCCATAAACCCTGGTTTACAAAATACATTGGCAGTGGTCATGTTTCAAGTGATGGTCTGCTTAACCAAAGTTAATTAACTACAGTAAGCTGAATTCGTGCATGATAAATCTTAAGTTATAATTTGCCAAGCATATTCATTGAGTTTACACATCATGCTACATATATCAACCATACTTAGCTCATGACTAAGTTCAGACAATAGGGTAAGCTGGAATTCTCAAACATTGCAATACACAACCCCTTCAATTTTTTAACTCACAGAGGTTCTTAAATTTGGGAGTACTATAGCTGTACTGAAGCTTCCACAGGGGCATACCTCAAGGAAGGTTTACGAATTGGAGACTCCCACCTCTGGGTTGCTCATGTCCCTATGAGTGTCCCAACCCCTGAACAAAGCTTAAGGCTGGTCAAGATCCACCATTTAGTTCCATACATAGAAGAATATAAGCATGCAGGAGCAGTTTTTCTTCTCTATAACTGACACCTATCCCAGACAGTCAAATTAGCCTTCGGTCTTGGTCTTCTTCCATGTTTAGATCAAACTTTAAACTGCCAAAATTACTCTTCAGTGACAAAAAAGGATACTAGTAGCAGTTTTTCCAACTAAAATATTTTTTAAAAGGCATGAGTTTTTGTAAGTTGCAGCTTATGCTTATGCCTTTTAATAAAATTTATTAATCAGAAAAGGTGCTGCAAGATTTCCCTGTAATATCTTTAAAGTAGCCTATTAAGAGAAGCAAAATATACACCAGAGCCAGCTTCCAAGTTCCAGGTGAGCATAGCGCACAAAGCCTCCAAACCTTAACTGCATGGCTACAAACCAAGGCAATCTTCACATGCTTAAAAGGCGCAAACTAAAATTACAGTACAAGTAGTCCTTGACTTACAACCAAGTTTCTAATACTAAACAACATAGTTATTGAGTGAGTTTTGCCCCATTTTAATACGTTTCTTGCCACAGGTGTTAAGTGAATCACTGCAAGTTAGTAACTTGGTTTTAAGTGAACCTGGCTTCCCCACTGACTTTGCTTGTCAGAAGGTTGCAAAAAGTCACAGAACCCTAAGACACTGCAACCATAATAAATACATGCCAGTTGCCAAGCATCCCAATGTTGATCACATGATCATGGGGATGCTGCAACGGTCATGTCACTTTTTTCAGTGCCCTTGTATTTTCAGTCACTAAACAAATGGCTGTTAAGTCAAGGATCACTCATACACGTTTTCCAGGATGGAACTTTAGTGCTTTATAAATGCAGAGAAATTAAGCCTTGCTTT
>NW_015396421.1:0-1204 GCF_001527695.2 Protobothrops mucrosquamatus
GGGGCCAGGGCAGCTGCTGCCTGACACCATCGCCCCCCACATACAGAGGCCAGCGAGCGCATGGGAGCCGACAGTATCCGTCAGCAGCCACAGCCTGCCAGCTCGACCCGCGCACTCTGGGGCTCCGCAACCCGCCACCAGAGAAGCCGCCTCTGAGCTGGACGGTCGGCCGACAGTTGAGGAGGCAATGCAGTGGGTCATGCCCTGGAAAAGGAGAGTATGCAAGGCCAGGAGGGATGGGACGGGGGGGGAACCATCCATGTTGGGATGCATCCGGCCATGTGGGACCTCGGTGAGTTAGCGGGCGGCTGGTTGAAGAGGGACGGTTGCCATCTCTGGGGCATGGCGCGTGTGCCCACAGAGAGGGCTCTGAGTGCCACCTCTGGCACGTGTGCCATAGGTCCGCCACCACTGCTCTATCTAAACCCAGTTATTATTTTTTTCAAGCCATTCTAAAACAAAGCATTCCTCTTAAAAATCATTCCCCATACAGTAAAAGCAAGGCAGATGGCACATGGCTTTGGATTGACTTCCAAGGAGTATCACTGAAGCGACTGTATCTGCTTCCAGGGCTGTAATGTAACTCATTACAGAAATATAGAAAAGGACACAGCTGCTTTAATGAACTGCCAGCAAGTGCAGCGTTCATGATCTTGTGCATTCTGAAGCAGTATGTTGGATTCAGGTGGAAAGCACAGCACAGCCCAGCCCTAATTTGAATTTCATCTTTAAAAAAAAAAAAGAATACAGGTATTCCTCAACTTACGACCACAACTGAGCCCAAAATTTATGTTGCTGAGAGAGACATTTGTTAAGTGAGTTTTGCCCCATTCTACGACCTTTCTTGCCGCCGTTGTCACTCCAGTTGTTAAGTTAGTAATGCGGCTGTTACTAATTAATTTTGCTGTCCATAAAGTTGCAAAAGGTGATCTCATGACTTCGGGACATGCAACCGTCATAAATGTGAGCCAGTTGCCAAGCATCTGAATTTCGATCACGCGGCCACGGGGATGCTGAGACCGTCGTGTGAAAAACGGTCCTAAGTCACTTTTTTCAGTGCCGTTGTAACTCTGAACGGTCACTATATGAACTGTTGTAGGTTTAGGACTCCTTGTACTAGCAGCTAGCAGCGTTGAGTGCAACCTTTGAAAACATTTCACCTTCCACTAATTATCATTTACAGTAGTGGCCAAAATTGCGGAAA
>NW_015396421.1:1938-8301 GCF_001527695.2 Protobothrops mucrosquamatus
TACTTTTTTCACCATTGAATTTCATTTTGTTAGATAGCGCCCAGTGTTCAAGTCTGTCCAGGTCCTCCTGTATCCTAAGCCTGTCTTCTGGAGTGTTGGCTATTCCTGCCAGCTTGGTGTCATCTGCAAATTTGATGAGTTCCCCATCTATCCCCTCGTCCAGATCGTTGATGAAGATGTTGAAGAGCACTGGGCCCAGTTGACTGGTTGCCCAGAAAGCGATGTAAAATAGTATTATTAAGTGAACAAGGCTACAGTTATAAAGGAATTAGAAGAAAAAATGGTGGAAACTTAATCAAAGGTGGCATTTCCACTGTACACTTTTCCCAAAAGGTTTCCACAATTTTGGCCACTACTGTAGCTTGAAGAGTTGGGAATCAACTGTTGCTTTGAAAACTATCTTACTCGTCTCTGTGGTCTCTTTCACAGGATCTAACCTAGTCCAACTTTTTTTTTTAACTTAATAGCTTGTTTCCAAAGAGCTAAGCACACTGACTAGCTCGAGGGTTGCATTCTGTAGGCTACGGTCTGCCACGCACTTCTGAAATTGAAAGAATCCCACAATAAACTCACAGGGTGCTATTGGACTTGCTTAAAGAACAAGATACCCAGTTGGGCAGGTGTTAAAGACTAAAATAGCCTTGCAAAACAAATCCCAAAAAATAAAAATAAAAAACCAAACCCCTAAACACAGAGAAACAGCTACTAGCCTAAGATATAGATCCCACATCTATTTCAATCATTTGTGACTCAACATTTTTTTAAAAAAAAATATGTAAAGCTTCCCATGCTTGGCCCTGGGAAGCAATTAATAATCACCCCAGGAGGTTTCTCAAGTGCCTGACCTAAATTATATTTGAGTAGCAGAGTCTTAGGTTGCAACAGGCTTTTCAAACTGAGCCAAAGAAGAGGGGAAGAACTTCACAAAAGGCTAAACTAAAGCGACTTTATAGATTTTCAACAATTCACTTTTCCTAACATCTATAACTAGACCTGGATTATTCTCCTAGGAATGGACTTTATACAGCACGTTTACAGGAAGAAAGTCTATAGGTAGGAAGTTGTATTGCTACAACAACTAGTAATTTCAGTTCTGGCCAAGAGAGAGTAGTTGGGCACTTGATGTAAAGGTTCACGTCTTCCCTTCTGCTTTTTATTTTCTCCTTCTCACTGACACAAAAATACACAATGGACGGAAATTCATTCAGAGGGACACTTAAGTAACAGCACTCTTGTAAACACCACTAGAGAATACGCCGAAGCATAAATGTAGGAGAAACATTCAAAATGTATAATCTCTGCTGGTAGTTACAAATAAGACGTGCTTTTACGGGAGACAGTGAAAAATGTACTAACGTGTAAGAGGTCCAAATAAAACGACATCCAAGGCCTTCAGCTGAAGTTTCTGCCTGTGGCTCCGATCGATAATTTTCAACTGAGAGATCATAAATGCAAGTTCATTAACTGCTATCCTGTGCACAATAAAATAAGAGGTTTTTAAGAACGGTGTCCTGAAAGGAACTGTTCAGGGTGTAACTAAAATGCATTCTGTGTCACGTTCAAAGACCTACAATCACGGAGGCAGAGTTTTGTTTTTTTTTTCTATTTACCGGTTTCATGGATTACAGGTACAGAAATAGTAATATGTCTGTAATATATTAAAGTAAATATAGGTAGTCCTCAACTTGTAATCACAGTTGAGCCCAACATTTCTGTTGTTAAGTGAGACATTTGTGAAGTGAGTTTTGCCCCATTTTTACGACTTTACTTGCCACAGTCACTGCAGCTGGTAAGTTGGCAACCTGGTTGATAAGTGAATTTGGCTTCCCACATTGACTTTGCTTGTCAGGAGGTCACAAAAGTTTATCACATGATCACTGGGACACTGCGACCGTCATAAATATGAACCAATTGCCAAGCGTCTGAATTTTGATCACGTGACCATAGAGATGCTGCAAAGGCCGTAACTATGAAAATGGTCATAAGTCACATTTTTCAGTATCGTAACTTCGAACAGTCACTAAATGAACTGTTCTTAGTCAAGGACTACCTGTATACAAAAATGTCCATCTGTAAGATTTCCACAGCAGGTTAAAGATCATCCTACATAATGGATCCATTCTTCCCCAATAATGTTATCTCCTCCTCCTCCTCCTCCTCCTCCTCATCATCATCATCATCATCCCATCATCATCATCCTCACCATCATCAGTACTGTGGTAAGAACAAAGACTTCATGTCCAGAAAGCTAAATTTGTTTTGTATGTGTGTTTAAGCAAGGTTTAAAACTACAATTTTGCCTCTTAAATCCCTCTAAATGAAAAGTAGTTTACAATGTTCTTACTGAAGCAGAGTAATAATAATAATAATAATAATAATAATAATAATAATAATAATAATAAAGTTGGAAGGTACCTTGGAGGTCATCTAGTCCAACCCCCTGCTCAGGCAGGAAACCCTATACCAGAGGTAGGCAATCTTGGCTCTTTTATGACTCGTGGACTTCAACTCCCATAATTCCTGGCTGGCTCAGGAATTCTTGGAGTTTAAGTCCACGAGTCATAAAAGAGCCAAGGTTGCCTACCCCTGTCCTATACCATTTCAGGCAAATGGCTGTCCAGTCTCTTCTTAAACACTTCCAGTGTTGGAGCATTCACCGCTTCTGGAGGCAGGTTGTTCCACTGGTTAATTGTTCTAACTGTCAGGAAGTTTCTCCTTAGTTCTAGGTTGCTTCTCTCCTTGAGTAGTGACTATGCTTTTGCTCAAAAAGATGTGTAGATTGGTTTAAAGTACAATTTTAAGAAGCATTTAAAAATAACGGACATAAACGCCATAAAATCACACATAGTCATTACGGATATAATTGCTTCACGTATATGTAATCCTGCACTAAAAGAAAATAATCTGTATTCGATATTTTAATATAAATGTCTACATTGCTTTGGTATATTTCACTGTTCATGTTCGGTGCATGCTGGAAGCAGGATAAAAACAGAGGAAGTATGTGTGTTTCACAGAAAATGATCAAAACGGAGGGTGTAAAGGTACAACTTCTACCGAAATTAATTCGATTGAAAAAAAAAATGACCTTGGCAACGTTGTTCCTTTGACATTATTTTCTCGGAAATTCTTCTCATACTGAGGAAGTTCGACGAACTCCACCAACCACTGAAGCGTCTCTTCTTGCGTCCAGTTGTGAACTGCAACAAATGTAAAGAGACGTTATTTTGCGCAGGCCCGATTATCCGGAACTGAATCAACAGGCCAAACACAGAGCAACAAAATAAAAAGTAAAAAAATTACTTTATTGGCAAGTCTGCCTTTCTCATCATGTGCTCATCAGAATGAAGATTATCGAAAGATTATAAGCGAGTAATTCTTTAAAATATTCCTTTATTAAAAATTCCAGGGCGTATTTGAAACATGAAATCTTGTGACCTATAAAACGCGCTCGGGAGCTTTTGACCGCTGCCATCCTCTTCTGCAGAAACTTGGCTTCGGAATTGACCTGGCATCTTTTCTCTCAAACAATGGAGTCAATGTGTTTACTTCGGAATCCCACGCCAGTTGTGTAATGCTGGCGTGTGTGCAGTGCCAAAGGACGGCAAGGAGAACAAAGAAACACCAGCAACATGCAGATAGCGAAATACAATCAGTTGTGGCATTGAAGGAATTGTACAGGTGATCCTGGACCTGGGATCTCAACTGAGCCCAAAGCAGCCGTCGCTAAGCAAGACAGTTGTTAAGTGAGTTTTGCCCCATTTTACGGCCTTTCTTGCGCCGGTTGTTAAGTGAATCATGGCAGGTGTTAAGTCAGCAACATGGCTGTTAAGTGAATCTGGCTTTGCTTGTCAGGTCGCAAAAAGGGATCACACAACCTCGGGACATCGCGACCATCATAAATATGAACCAGCTGACAAGCGTCCCCCTGCCTGTAACAGTCCTAAGTGTGAAAAACGGTCGGAACCCCAAATAATGTTCTGCTACATCATCCCTCATTTGTTGTGGGTTCTCCAGATGGGCCAATCGTTTTTTTCCTCCACAGGCGGTCCTCGATTTACGACCACAATTTCTGCCCAAAATTTACATTGCTAAATGAGACATTTATTCAGTGAATTTTGCCCTGTCTCACGATATTTTTTTCTTGCCACCGTCGTTTAGCGAATCACTGCAGTTGTTAAGTTAGAAACTCAGTTGTTAAGTGAATCCGGCTTCCCCATTGACTTTGCTTCTCTAAAGGGGATCATGTGACCATGCAACCGTCATAAGTATGAGTCAGTTGCCAATTGTCTGAATCTTGATCGCCTGACCATAGGGAGGCTGCAACGGTCGTTAAGTGTGAAAAATAGTCGTAAGTCACTTTTTCCAGCGCCGTTGTAACTTTGAATGGTCACTAAATAATAATAAAGTTGGAAGGGACCTTGGAGGTCATCTAGTCCAACCTCCTGCTCAGGCAGGAAACCCTATACCAGGGGTAGGCAACCTTGGCTCTTTTATGAATCGTGGACTTCAACTCCCAGAATTCCTGAGCCGGCATGGCTCAGCTTAGAAACCTCTCCCTTTTCCCTCAGCATGGCTGGCTCAGGAATTCTGGGAGTTGAAGTCCACGAGTCATAAAAGAGCCAAGATTGCCTACCCCTGCTCTATACCATTTCAGACAAATAGCTGTCCAGTCTCTTCTTAAAAACTTCCAGTGTTGGAGCATTCACCGCTTCTGGAGGCAGGTCGTGAATTGTTGTAAGTCGAGGACTACCTGTATTTTATCTTGACGTCAGTTAAGGCAATAACTTTCTCCCCACATCGCATTCAATTTCTTTTTAGAGCACATTCATTGCGCAATTTTATCCAAGTTTATTGGTATGTGATACATACAGCTATCCCAAGTGTAGGAATTTTTACTGCTTCTACGATAGAGTAGCAGATTGCAATTTGTTCTTTATGGCATATGCGTAAGCCCTGCCTCTTCACTTCCAAACTTGTATACATCACCATGATTCAGAAGATCAAGGCACCTTTTACACCCCTTCGTTTTCTTATACCCTAAGACACACACACACACACACACACACAGAGAGAGAGAGAGAGAGAGAGAGAGAGAGAGAGAGAGAGAGAGAGAGAGAGAGAGAGAGAGAGAGAGAGAGACCCGCCATTTTTCTTTCTTTATATCTCTAAAGATTACACACATTATACTAATAAACATTGTCCACCAATGGACTTTTTCTAATGTTTGCTCCAACATTCTTTTTATTTCCTGTGTACTTTATTACCTACTTTTTATTTTTAACATTTTGCCGATGTACCATTTAAATCTAAAAATAATAATAATGATAAATGATTAACTTATAAATATGGGGCCATACCAGGAGTTGAAGGCAAAATACAGACACTTTTATTGCTGTGATGTGAAGCCATTATTCGTCCTCAAGAGCACTGTCCACTAGAAACTTCTGACATCTGAGCATAACTGGGCAGCCAAATATATAATTGCACAATTTACGAGGGGTGCGCAGTTTAGTTCCAAGGAAAAGAAGAAGCGATTTATTTCCAAGGAGACAGAGAAGTGTTTACAGAGTATGTAATGGCTATGTATCCCAAACTTCCTGCTTCGTCACAGCCATTTATCTTGGAATCACTGGAAAGGACAACTATTTCTGGTTGACACAAGCGTGGAAGCTTTGGTAGAGAGAAGATGTGATAAGGCAGGTCTGGAGAGATGAAATGGATTCCTGTTGAAAAATAGCAAGTCAAAGAGGAACTAAAATGAGTAGAGTACAATACTATTAGGAATGTACAGGTGGTCCTCGACGGACCGAGTTGCCTGGGGTTGCCGGGCAACGGCGCGGGGCAGGGACCGCGTTCCGACCGCTTGCAGCGCCCTAGCGAGCAAAGCGCCCGAGATAAAAAAAAAGTCCTTTGTAGAAGCAGAGACTGTGCAAATCATTTCACGCATACACACAAGCATACACACGTGTCCTCGTCTCGGAGTCCACATAAAACCAACCTGGGACAAAAAAGGGGTTTGCAACTTGGCAGGACCGGGACTCAAGATGGGTTCATGCCATCTGCCCGGTCTTTTTGGAATACATTCAGAATAACAGTTGGAAAGGACCTTTGAGGTAGAATAGAATAGAGCTGGAAGGACCTTGGAGGTCTTCTAGTCCAGCCCCCCCCCCCATTCAAGCAGGAGGACCATCTCAGACAAGTGACTGTCTAATCTCTTCTTTAAAACCTCCAGTGATGGAGCGCCCACGATTTCTGGAGGCAAGCTGCTCCACTGGTTAATTGTCCTCACTGTCAGGAAGTTTCTCCTTAATTCCAGGTTGCTTCTCTCTTTGATCAGTTTCCAACCATTGTTTCTTGTCC
>NW_015396422.1:0-2958 GCF_001527695.2 Protobothrops mucrosquamatus
CCATTTGAACGGCTGCGATGCTTAAATATCAACATCTTACTGAAGGCATTCCCTGAAGCATGCACTCTGACGGTAATTAAATGACGTTTGTCTTTTTTAAGTGAACATGTGTAAATCTTACATGCGGTGGGTGGATTTGTTCCTCTATGTCCAAGTCTATTATTTTGCTCATATTTAAGGAGAACTTCCAGTGGGGAATAAAAGTGAATAGCCCTGCTAATTCTGAGCATGAAATTTGACCATTGTTCTTCTCTACTTTTTTTTTTTTTTAATGCTCCTTAAAGGCCTGATCTTAAGACACCCACTAATGTCTTTGAAAGGGAATGGAAACTATCAAGCCTGCCAAGAAATGAAAATGAAAGCCATACCTGCAAGCTGCAATAAAGTTTTAGGAATCCCCCTCTCTTTCTTTTCATGTGTTTGAAAAATGGAACTGTTCAAAAGGATGGTAATGTTCATTAAAACATTTTAAAATCCTTCAAGTCAAGCTACCCGGGCATTAAATGCAATTGTCCCATAGCAATCTCCTCAGAAGAAGAAGGGGGGGGGGGGAAGGAGCCTTAAAATGCAGCAATTCTGCCTTGCCCCGCACTCACAGATGTTACGGATTCGAGTGTGAATGCAATTCCAAGCTCCAAAGCAGATTCCAAGTGAGAAAATAGGAAAAGTCATTGGTTGCTAGTAGATACACATTTTGAAGGCTTTTACAAAAAGAGAGAATGGGCAGTGAGGAATTTGCAGCCCGGATTAGGGGTTCCATGGTAATTAAGGAAGAATAATAACTAGAAATTGAGTTGACTTTTAATTTACTGGAATTCAGGCAAAAAACTGTTTGAAATTCAAAAGTACATGTTGGGATGCAGACAGACCAATCAAGTCAATGGGATTTATTTCTAAAATTCTGCCTTTGGTGTTAGTTTTTTGAGGGGAAAAATGCTTGGAAAGCTTAAGCACTGAATCATTAATTAACAAGTAATAAAACCATTAACAAGTAATATTTAATGGAGAGCCAGTCTAGTCTAGTGGTTAAAGCACCAGGCTAGAAACCAGGAGGTCGTGAATTCTAGTCCTGCCTTAGGTATGGAAGCCGATTGGGTGACTTTGGGCCAGTAATTCTGTCTTTCAATATCAGTCAATTCCTGTTGCAATCAAAGAATCAACACTTAGTTGGTTTGGAAAAAACGTGTACTCTGCACTTGGCAGGAAAACACTAGGAAGAAAGAATTAATAAGCCATATTAAATATGTTGTTACATAGAAACACACAAAACCGTCACAGTACTGAATCCTCTTTTTGTTCCTCTTTCAATAGAGGAGGATTATGTAGTTGAGGGTTGAACTTTGGAGTCCTTGGTGTGCTTTGAGCTGGATAGTTTGCTTGTAGATATTTTACAACTTGACTAGGTAACATCATCAGTGTTAGTGGGCATGGGGATTGCTCCCTGTTTTATATAGAATAGCTTGTCCTGCCAGTGTTGGTAGGGTTGGTGGTTTTCCTTAATGGTTACTTGTTTAGAATAGAGAGCCGTGGTGGCGTAGTGGTTAGAAGGCTAATTCTGCAGACTGCAAGCAGGCTGATCCTAACCAGTTCAAGGTTGCCTCTAAAAGAGGCACTAGGTCTTATTTTCGGGGAATGTCTTATTTTTTCCCCAACACCTGCCTCACCTCACACAGGCAGCATCGATAGCCCTGTCCACTAGGAGCCTGGTGCTGCCTCCACCACCACAAGACAAGGCAGGTGGGGGAGACCTGCCCCACACCTACTTATCATAGGACCGCTGCAGCCAGGCTTCTCATGCCCAGACACCTGTTGTGCTGCCATCCCACTTCTTCTGCGACTGATTGCATCAGGACATCACATGGTGCGTTGCACCGGTCCTGCTGCCATGAGCAACAGCAGAATCCTCCCAGGTTGGCTTCACTGGTGCCAGCTGCATGCTATTTAACTCTAAGTGTCTAGACTGGAGCCTTGGTAGGCTTAAAGGAGATGTCTCACGCTTGCAGCTCTGAGAGGGAAGTAGCAGCAGTGGTGGAGCACTCCACTTGTTGCCTGGCCTGTCCCATTAGGGCCGCCATCCCCACCTGAGCCTCCGCCTCCTTAACAGCCCGAGACTCCGGTCTTGGCCCTTAGGTTTAAATAGTGCACAGCTGGCACCAGTGGGCCGTCCCAGGGGGATTCTGCTGTTACTGCTGCGCCGGCCTGGGCCATGCCCCCCGGCTGCCTCCCATGCCAACTGACGTGCATGAAAATCCTGGGCAGCAGGTGAAGGTGGAGCTTGGGCAGCAGTGGGGTGCGGCCCAGGCTGGCCCAGCAGCAGCAGCAGCAGCAGCAGCAGAATCCTCCCCCTAGAATAGAGTGCTCTGCTGCCACCCAGGACAGAGATCTGACATAGACTAGAAGCTCCATCTCCTTGTAAATGGGGTGCTTTGAAATGGAGTGATTAGCTCTGTCTCCAAGCATCCTATTCGGAAGCAGACAGAGCTTCCAGTCTACGTCAGATCTCCATTCAAGGGAAAAGTGTTTGAGCGCCAAGGGGTGCTTTGGAACTGAGTGAATTGCTTTTTCTGAAGCACCCCATAGGTGCCCAAACACTCCCCCCTGCCTCTGCCTCCATGCATGGACTTATGTGCTCTGCGCCAAGGGGCTGGTGGCCTATGGCTGCTTCCAGACACCATTGGCCTCTATGTGCTTGCCACTGCTTGTGCTAGCCACCCCACCCTCCCAGGCTTATTTTTGGTGTATTTATTTATTTATTTTATTTTATTTTATTAAATTTATATCCCGCCCTTCTCCTTGCGGACTCAGGGCGGCTAACAATCGATTAAAAAATACACAGATAACAATTACAGAATTAAAATTAATTAAAAGGAAATATTTAACTATGCTCTAATTAAAATATAATTAAAACCCCCTCTAAAAATTTCCCTAGGCCAGTCCTGCAAGCTGGAATAACCATGT
>NW_015396422.1:4692-8299 GCF_001527695.2 Protobothrops mucrosquamatus
AGGGAGCGGGTCACCCTGAAGAGGGAGGCCGGGCGGTTATCTGATGACGCAATGAGGGTGGAGTAGTAATTAGACCTCGCCACCCTCATCGCCACAAGGTAGGATCTAACATGCATCCTTACCTGTGTTCGGTCGGATTCGGTTCGGGTAACCCTCCAACTGCTCTCTAGGCGTCTTTTCCGGCGTTTCATCTCCCTCAGCTCCTCGGTAAACCAAGGGGCTAGTTGAGATCTATGCCGGGTCAGAGGCCGCAGCGGCACGACTCGGTCCAGTGCTGCGGCTGCGGCCACATCCCAGGCCGCAGCCTGATGTTCCGCCGAGTCGTGACCTAGCTCCTCGGGATATGGCCCAAGCTCCGTCAGAAACCTCTCCGGGTCCATCAGGAGCCTGAGACGGAACCATCTAGGCGGTTCCGTCTCCCTGCGGCGAGGGGAAGCGGTCCGGAAGTCCATCCTAAGGAGTGCGTGTAGGGCTTACATTAGGCCCACTCTAAAAAAACAAGCTCGGGCTTATTTTCAGAGTGGGTCTTATTTTTGGGGAAACATAGTAGTAAGACCATATATTCTTCCAGAAGTGGTGCCATTGAATTCCAAGCTATTTCTCTTCATATGCCAAGCTCTAACCTATACTTCAACAAATAATGGGTATCAACACTGATGTATAGGCATGATTCATACTGATGAGTAAAGGGGGCAGCTGGCCAACCTACTCAGTAGTACCCAAATTAGGCTCCCCAGTGCTCTCCAAGCCTTGCCAACAGAAGCAGCACCACTTCTACTCCACCAGATGAAATCTACTCAGGCAGAGGCAAGCCCTACTAACCTGTTGAAGTTAGAAGAGAATTATAATATAATCATTTAAAAATGACAAAAATCAGCAATCCAGAAGTACAGGGAACACCAGCCTGGCTAAAGCTCTGCTTTAACAACATCCAGAGTACTAGCCAGCTGGATGCCATCCGAATTTCAGGAAGGATGCTGCTTCATTTAATAAATGTGGAAGGCAGGATAAGGAAGGAAAAGGCCCTTTGAGGGAAAACAGATAAGAAATTTGAAGATGGATGCTTCCAGGCCGCAGCCGAATGGCTAAAGCAGAGAGAAACAGGAGGAAATGAAGATCTCACAGTGTTCTGAATCAAAAGGACAAGGTAGGTCTAAAACAGTGGTTCTCAACCTGTGGGTCGGGACCCCATTTGGGGTCGATCGACCATTTCATGGGGGTCGCCAAGCAAGGCTGTCCGCCATTTTTTTGTCCATTTTTCCCCCTTTTCAGGCGGGTGCCTTACCTCCCTTGGGCTGGGCCAGCTGGTGGTCGGCCTGCTCCGTCTCTGCTGCTTGCCAGCTACGCCTCGGCCGGCACAGGGGGCGGAACCACGCATGCGCAGCGCTCCCGAGCAGGGAAAGTCCTCGACTTACGACCAGTTGGGTAGTCCTCGACTTACGACCGGCTTAGTCCTCGACTTACGACCAGTTTAGTCCTCGACTTACGACCGGTTTAGTCCTCGACTTACGACCGGTTGGGGTCGCGGCATTAAAAAGGTTGAGAACCACTGGTCTAAAAGATATAGACTTCAGCACCCTTGATAGTATTTATTTATTGCACCTTGTATGTAGCCAACCGTATTAAATAAACAATCTAAACCAAGTCATATTAACAATACAAATTAATTAACAGTTCAAAACCTGTTATATAATTTACTTTAAGGCACTCTTTGAAAACTAGTAAAAGTTAGGGTCCTCAGCTCTGTGGAAGGGATATCAGAAGCTTATCCCTGATTCAACATCAGTTTATTTCCCAGCAATCATAGGTAAATTTCCTCAGATGATCTGAATAAGCATGGTATTCTTAAATTCTTAAATATTCTTAAATAGCGTGAATCGAAGGGGTTGGGCTTTCAGCTTAAAAAATAGCACTTTCTGTTTTGCTTGGATTCCCAGGCAGTCTAATGGAGAATATATTGCAAGACCAACCTAGCTGCCATGATTTATACAAACCGGTCTCCAAATTAGACACAAAAGCAACCCTATGTGGAATGATGCCAAACACATTTTGGATAGATAAGATCAATCTTGAGGGTCAATTTTGGGAGAGTTTCAAAGGTCAGATATGCTGTAAAATACATGACCTATACCAGTGATGGCGAACCTTTTAGAGACCATGTGCCCCCAAACTGGCCCCGCCCCACTCCTCCCCCTGCCCCGCCCCTGCTCTGACCCCATCCCATCCCCCACCCCACCTACCCACAGGGCCACTCACTACCTCCAGGGCCCACCGCAGATCGCCCAAGCAGCCCAGCAGCGCCATGGCGGCCACAGCCTCTGCCCACACTCCGCAGCATCAACTGTGTGGGATGTGGCATGAGGGCAGAGTCTTGTCTACGCTGCCTGGCTGCCATGTCCTTGGCTGCGCTGCTCCGTGTGGGCCACGCTCAGGGGCAACTCTCCTCCAGGGGGGGCTGCTGGTGAGGAGGGGGTCATGGGGGAGGCGAGGCTGGGGCAACGGCATATGTGTCCACAGAGAGAGTTCCGAGTGCCACTTCTGGCATGCGTGCCATAGGTTTGCCACCACTGACCTATATAATGTGTTCGTACGCAGTTATTTTTGAGCAGGTTTATAGATTACTTCAAGGTCAAGGTAACCTTTTGGGAATGGTAAGTGAGCAATGTAGGGTTGGGCATCAAACTATCTTAAGACCACCTTCTCCAACAAGAACTGACATGCTGACATAGAATATTCATCATAAGCAAAACTCTTCAATATCCTATTTTCCCTGAGATAATGGAGACTTAAGCCAGAAGATAATGCTCATTTTATTATATAATACAGTACTATGGAATGGTCTCCTTTTGGGCATTAAGTCTCTCCTCTCCCCCCTCCCCCAGTATTCTGGAAAGCATTAAAAGCAGAATAATTCCAGAGGGCCTTCAACAATTGAGTGCTGTCTTGCTGGAGATTGATGTTGTTTTTTCTGAGATTTTATCATGTTATTACTGTGAGATGAGTATAGAGATATGCACTATAATTTATTTGTGTCAGAATGACATTGGATGGTGTTGTATTAATTTATTACCATGGACATTTGGATGTAATTGTGTTGATGATTTAGACATTAGTATACACTCCTCTTATTGCTTATATATTCATATTGTATCATGGATGTTTTAATTTTGATTCTAAGATGCCACAAATCTGTATAGAATTAGTGGCATACAAATTAGAAGACAAATATAGATTACTAAGTAATAATCTCTGAATTCCTCAATTGTGTGGTGAATATTGAGCAAGATAAGCATGCATTTAAGCTTCAGGAATTTAAATGGAAATGACAGCTCCATATCGTACTATTAGCATCCTTATTGAAATACATATTTCTTTCAGCATCTCCACAACTCCCTATTATTCCTTTTTCCCCATATATTTTATTGATTTTTTAAACATAAATCACTTAATAGTTGGTAAACAGTGTGCTTGCTGGGTTTACATTTGTAAAGAAAAATCATTAACAATTGGTTTTTATAATCCATAATCCACAAAGTACATTTAGTTGATTTCCTCTTTTCCCCAAAATGTCTTCTTTGCAAACCTTGAAATAATACAGTTCTTATTA
>NW_015396423.1:0-8298 GCF_001527695.2 Protobothrops mucrosquamatus
CCTAGAACTAAGGAGAAATTTTCTGACAGTTAGAACAATTAATCAGTGGAACAACCTGCCTCCAGAAGTTGTGAATGCTCCAACACTGGAAGTTTTTAAGAAGAGACTGGACAACCATTTGTCTGAAATGCAGGGTGTTGGACTGGAAGACCTCCAAGGTCCCTTCCAAATCATCATCATCATCATCATCATCATCATCATCGTTATTATTGTCGTCATCATCATCGTCATCGTCGTCATCATCATCATCATCATCTATTACACAAAAAACCTATAGGAAGAAAATCCTTATACAGATACATGGACACTTTGTCCCTAAATAGTTTACTAATGATCTGAAATTCTGAGGCTAATCATGGGATGTAAAGTTTGGTTGGAAATGAAGGGCCTCTGATTCTACTATTGGAATATCTGAAGACTATGTGATTATTCTGTTAACAAGTAGACATGCAATGTACATTAGTAAGGATGATATAATATATATAATTCCTCTTGATAAAATGTCTGTTCACTGGTTTATTTACCTATTGGAATAGTGCATGTTTTGAAAGTCTTTGGGTTGAAATGCTTTTGTAGAGAGTCACAGAGATGACCTCAGAGAGGCTAGAAAAGAAGACAGTTGGAAGAACATGGGCTAAGCCTGGGAACCAGATAAAGACACAAAAAGAGACTTGGACTTTTTTTTATTATTACAGTATGTAAAGAAGGCTTTCAAGATTCTGTTACTGCAGCCTATACAAGTAAAGCATAAATGCAATCAAACATCATCTGCTTCCTGATCTCATCACCATTGAAGGATGGACAGCTTTAGACCTTCTGCAAACAAAATTTGTAATGGTACATTAGAAAGATCTTGCTGCGACAATGATTGTATAAGAGGCTGTTTAGCCTTGCAGAAGGAATGTGGGCATAGCAAACATCTCAAAAAGAACCCTCCCTAGTTTCTTGGGCTGAAAGGCTGCATGGGAGAAATATACTTTCATACTTGCAAGATTCTGTTAATGCAATCTTACAATCAATGAGGCCTAATTCTTCTGGGCTGCTTCTAGCCAGGATCATCTTGAAAAGGCTGGCAGAAGCAAAAGTGTAATATCTCTCAGCTATTTGTTAATGCAGTCCAACTTTTTTAGGTCTCTCTGAAAAGAGTTGTCACTGCCTGATCTTCTCATTAAAGTTAATGGGACCCCTTCCTTTTCAAAGCTTCCATGGAAACCTGGAAAAAGTCAAGCTGCTTTAATGAATAGTGGAGAAGTTCTACAGTTGCATGAGATCCAAAGCATTTCTTCCAAATCCTTTTGGAATTGTGCACATCTTTAATATGTTAGGTGCAGATGAATTCTTTATACTGTGACACAGTAACTTTTTCATTTACAAAAGCAACCAGAAGCATGAGAAACAAGATATTCAAATCCAATAAAAAAAGATTAACAATGCTGGAAATTGATGAGAAGGAATTTTAGGTTTGTCACAATGTTTTTAAAAACACAATTGCAGGAATCAGGTCATCCCATTTGACTATGGCAGTAGTGGCGAACCTATGGCACGGGTGCCAGAGGTGGCACTCAGAGCCCTCTCTGTGGGCACGTGCGCCATCGCTCCAGTCCTAGGCCTTCAGCTGGGTTTTATAAAACCTTTTCACTTTAGGCCTCCGCCGCCATGTACAAAAAAAAAAGGTTCAATCAATCAGTCAATTTCAACTTCTCGCGGGAAAAAAAAAGATCTTGCAAAGTTGGAATTGATTGATTGAACTTTTTAGTCCCACCCAGTCTGCTGTTACTACTGCAGCCACGCCCACCCAATGGGCCACACCCACCAATGGGCCACACCCACCCGGCACCCAATGATGCATAAGTGGGTTTTGGGTTGCAGTTTGGGCACTCGGTCTCTAAAAGGTTCACCATCACTGGACTATGGTAATTTAAGGCCGTAAAATGGGGCAGAATTTCATTTAACAACAGTCTTGCTTATCAATGGAAATTTTGGGCTCAATTGTGGTCATAAGTCGAGGACTATCTGTACATGAAGATAAATCTAATTAACTATATTATAGAAAACATGAATCTAAAGAAACACTATTCCCTGCTGAAGGTAGGATATATATGGTACCATTCTCACGGTGTCATGGTTCATAAACCAACACAGAGTTTCAGTTATGAGCCCAAGTAACAATAGAAAAAAAATGTATCATGGATGGAGGAAAAATCACAAAATTAAGTTCAGATGATGAAAACGCTGCTATGAATGGGGGAGGAGGAGGTTTCATTCAGTTACATTTGAACATAAGCTTACAGAATTCACACTTTTTACACATTTGATGGGCAACCAAAAATGATGTGATATTTTGATAGGCATATTTTCCGAATTTCACAATGCAATTTTCCAGTTTAAGAATATGTACAAAAAAGAGAATGTACACCTGAAAAATGAATATAATAGCAAAAATAAATATACAAAAACCCATTGAAGGAAGAAAAGTCATTTGCAGACATTCATACATAAAGAGAAATGGACTAAAATGTGTTATATTCTCCAACTGATGCCAAAATTGGATGAAATACATTTTGACTCAAATAATGAGAAACTAAGACAAATCAAAATGACAGATAGAAATGGAGAGAAACTGATATGAAAGTGCCTTGGAGCAGGTAGTTGATACAGAAATAGGACCAAATAAAATAAAGAATAGAAAAAAAGAAAGAAATTTAAACTGACAGATAGGTGTATCCTTGCAATCTACATACTTCTGTATTCCGTTTGTATATCCAAACCATGGTAGAGCCTTGTAAAACATGTGGACAGTTCAAATCGGTAGTCTATATACAATAATAGCATGGCTGTATAGAATAATTTATTAAGTTGCTTGATATATACCATCAACATGCATCATATATTATTTTTACTACATGGAGTGGAGAATGGGAAAAAAATTGAAACATTGTGTTTGAGGAACAAACATGGAAGCAAATGATCAAGACAAGTATATTCTTAAACCAAATTAGCTTCCTAATAGAAATAAGAAGCCAGTAAAACTGCAAAACTAAAATTACCGTTCTGGGCTGCAAAAGTAGATGACAGCAAAGAGACAAAAATAATTATTTTTCTCATCTCCCGTCTATTAAACGTATAGATATGCAGTGCAGAAAAAGTGAATATTAGGATTACATTTAATAATAATAATAATAATAATAATAATAATAATAATAATAATAATAATAATAATAATAATAATAATAATAAAAAATTTGGAAGGGACCTTGGAGGTCATCGAGCCCAACCCCCTGCTCAGGCAGGAACCCTACACCATTTCAGACAAATGGCTGTCCAGTCTCTTCTTAAAAACTTCCAGTGTTGGAGCATTCACCGCTTCTGGAGGCAGGTTGTTCCATTGGTTAATTGTTCTAACTGTCAGGTTTCTGTCAAGTTTCTCCTTAGTTCTAAGTTGCTTCTCTCCTTGATCAGTTTCCATCCATTGCTTCTCGTCCTGCCTTCAGGCGCCTTGGAGAATAGCTTGACTCCCTCTTCTTTGTGGCAGCCCCTGAGATATTGGAACACTGCTATCATGTCCCCCCTCATCCTTCTTTTCGTTAAACTAGACATACCCAATTCCAGCAACCGTTCCTTATATGTTTTAGCCTCCAGTCCCCTAATCATCTTTGTTGCTCTTCTCTGTACTCTTTCTAGAGTCTCAGCATCTTTTTTACATCGTGGTGACCAAAACTGGATGCAGTATTCCAATTGTGGCCTTACTAAGGCATTGTAAATAGATTAGAGGACCTCCATTCCAATCTCCTCTTAACTGAAATTACCATCACTAACCTTCTAACTGTACGAAGTTCCTCTTTCTTTTTCATTTCTTTCTGGCATTTATGTTATTCAACAAACTATTCTTCACACCTTCAAGAACAATTATTATAAGAAATTTGGATATCATCTTGCTTGGTATGTATGTGTTTTATGTTATGCTTTTAAATCTGATTGTTTAAGTTAATAATAAAGCTTAACATCCCCTTATTTCATGGTGTGCTCGTTATCTCTGAACCCAAAAGATCCAATTGCTTGGGCATCTGAACACTGCCCTAATACTTGGAAAGTATGTACAGAAAGTGAGAGAAAAATAAAGAAGTAGGATTTAAACAATTAACAAGCAGAAGAAAGCTTAATTGCTTCCATTTTTTCCCAATCAAGCAATTTAGTAGTAGAAGACTACTATAATTTACTTGGACTTCAGTAAGGCATTTGATAAAGTAGACGACAACCTACTACTTGATAAGATAAAAAAATGTGGGTTAGACAGCATCACCACCAGATGGATTCGTAGCCGGCTAACTGGCCGTACTCAGCATGTAGTCCTCAATGGAACTGCATCTACATGGAGGGAAGTGTGTAGTGGGGTGCCCCAGGGTTCTATTCTGGGCCCAGTGCTCTTCAACATGTTCATCAATGATTTGGATGAGGGGATAGATGGGGAACTCATCAGATTTGCAGAGGACACCAAGCTGGCAGGAATAGCCAACACTCCAGAACATAGGCTTAAGATACAAAAGGATATTGATAGACTTGAACATTGAGCTCTATCTAACAAAATGAAATTCAATGGTGCAAAAAGTAAGGTTCTACATTTAGGCAAGAAAATGCAAATGCACAGGTATAATATAGGTAGTACCTTGCTCAATAGTAGCAACTGTGAGAGGGATCTTGGAGTGGACAATCACTTAAATATGAGACAGCAGTGTGCTGCAGCTGCTAGGCTACATTAACAGAGGGATAGAATCAAGATCACATGAAGTGTTAATACCACTTTACAATGCCTTGGTAAGGCCACACTTCCAGTTTTGGTCACCACGATGTTAAAAATATGTTGAGACTTTAGAAAGAGTATAGAGAAAAGCAACAAAGATGATCAGGGGACTGGAGACTAAAACATATAAGGAATGGTTGCTGGAATTGGTATGTCTAGTCTAATGAAGAAAAGGATGAGGGGGAACATGATAGCAGTGTTCCAATATCTCAGGGGCTGCCACAAAGAAGAGTGAGTCAAGCTATTCTCCAAAGCACCTGAAGGCAGGACAAGAAGTAACAGATGGAAAGTAAGCAAAGAGAGAAGCAACCTAGAACTAAGGAGAAATTTTCTAACAGTTAGAACAATTAATCACTGGAACAACCTGTCTCCAGAAGTTGTGAATGCTTCAACACTGGAAGTTTTTAAGAAGTCACTGGACAGCCATTTGTCTGAAATGGTATAGGGTTTCCTGCTTGAGCAGGGGGTTGGACTAGATGACCTCCAAGGTCCCTTCCAACTTTAATATTATTATTATAAGACAATTTGGGTTGCAAACTGGGAATTCTCAAAGCTGATTTGATTTTGGTAGGATCCATGCCCAGCCTTTCTAAGATTGCTAAAACCAAAGATTCTAGACTAGATTCTAGTCCTTTTCTTGTTTTAACTTCTTTGGGTAGACTTTTGAAAGTTTGTTACTTTTTTCGTTCAAGGAGACAAAATTCCAAATTCAAGGCCAAATTGAATGAGCAGCTTTCAAGCAGCAGCAGGATTGAAGACTTTCTACCATGTGGTGGCAAGTAATAGCTGTGAGAACTATAAAAGAAGAGCCATATCAGTACTTTGCAGGCTGGCTCCTGTTGAAAGAAAAATCTTCATCAGGGTCCAGTCCAAGCTGGGAATAAACAACATGGAGACTGCTTTAGAAAAAAGGTTGTAATTTACTGAAGAGTAGAACTAGACAGAAAGATGGCTCTGGAAAAACTGACCACATGTAGTAGTAGTGCATTTTTATACCTTATGGTGCTCTTGAAGTTGTTTCCTGTTCCTGTTTGAGGCTTTGTATTTCCTGTGTCATATACTTTGACCTGAGTCTGAGTATGTCCTTTTGGTATTGGTAGGTTAATCCTATTATGTCCCAAAGGTCATATCCTGCTTCCCTGGGGTTATGGCTGATGACTGTTAGATTTTTTGGTGTGAGGGACTGTTGATTCTAGGGATCTTTCTTTCTAATCCCAGCTTTCTGACTCCAGTCTTTCTGACAAGATTATCACATCTGCATTTCTGCAGACCTGGTTTCTGTTTGGGGCAGAGAGACTCGGGGGAGGGTTGGTTTCTGCCTTTAAAATCCTTTGAGGAAATATATTGTGCCTTTTTAATATTTTCCAAAATATTTCTTTCTCTGGATTCTTCCCACACTCCCTTCACAAATTTTGAACAACAGCTAGAATTGTTTGCCTCCCGTTCCTCTCCCATCACAGGCTGTATGTTCAACTATGGTAGTAGAATTTCCTTCCAGGTGAGTGGACATAGAATTGCACCAAGAGAGAAAGTAATGCTTCAATATCATCCCTGTCCTAAATTTAATATTTTAATAAATACTACTGTTCAAATGACTAAATATAAGAAACTTGTTTCTATGTCCTGCTTTTTCTGCTTTGTTAATGTCATTACTTTAGTAATTTTCCTTATCCTTAGAAGCAGCTTTTAAACAGAAGGTCCCCATGGTTATTTAATTTCTCTTTTCAGTGGCGAAAAACTTTCTATCAAAATAGGTTTCATAACATTAGGACTATGAACTTTGAAATAACAAATGTTTGCTTGTAAAAGAAAAAAAAAGCAAAAACAAAACCCTAATGTTAGTCAGCTGAAATATGGGACATTTTTTCATCACTACTGAAGCAAAAAATATTGCCTCATTTTTTTCATCAGGATGTACAGTTTCCTTGGCATTCTGATATAATACTGAATCTCCCCGTTTTGAGTTTTAAACCATGCTTAGAATATAACAGCTGATCAAATGCCCTTTAGATTCATCGATCTGGACATTTAAGGGACAAAACATATCCCTAACACCAGAAAGGATTATCAATGCTCTGTGTTCTTTCTAACTACCTCTCCTGCAGCTTTGCAAAAAGCAAACAGTTTGACAATGTGAAATTTCATATCAGAATCTGTTCAACTAGATGTGCTAAAGAAGACTTTGTCTCCATGTTCTGCCTGCTAAGTGAGATGAAACTATCAGTAAAATAACAATCTTGGTTGGTTCAAAAGAATATAGAAGTATAGAATTAAATAATGTAAAGGTTTGAAGAAATCCAAAGATCATACAGTCAACTCCCTGCCTGGTGCAAAAAAAGAAATCTACTACTATAGTTCTTTAGATACTTAAACAGGTAGTCCTAAACTTACAACCATTTGTTTAATGACCATTCGATATTGTGAAGGGGCTGAAAAAAGTTATATATAACTACTCCTGGCACTTACAGCCATCACTGGGTTCCCACAGTAACATGATCGAAATTTGGGCGCTTGGCAACTGGCATGTATTTCCATTGATCGCAGCATCTGGGAGTCACATGATCGTCATTTGGAATCTTCCCAGGGGTTTCTGACCAGAAAAGTCGATGGGGGAAGCTGGATTCACATAATGACTGTATGATTCACTCAACAACTGCAGTGATTTGCTTAACAACCGTGGCAAAAAAGGTTGTAAAATTGGGTGTGATTCACTTGACAACCACATTGTTTAGCAACGGAATTCCAGTCCCAATTGTGGTTGTATGTCAAGGACCATCAATAAAGTTATTTTCAAATTGCTATTTTATCCTCATTTGGGGCATAAATATAGAGTATGAAAGTCTCAGTTCCTATGGTTTTGTCATGAGGAGCACCTATGGTTTTGTCATGAGGAGCATGGCTGGCTCAGGAATTCTGGGAGTTGAAGTCCACGAGTCATAAAAGAGCCAAGGTTGCCTACCCCTGACCTATCCAAAGCACAAGAGGGTAATCTCTTCTTCAATGGAGAAAATTTTGACAGCCAGAGCTGGCCACTGATCTTTGTGGTGATGTCTCTGCCCATAGAAACACTCACAGGGATGTCTAAGCCACCTCAAGCCCTCACTCAGTGCTATGCAAAATTTCTGAACAAGACTCGCTTTGCAAAATTCAGATTGAAGTAACCTGCCTCAGACTGCTGCCCAGAATCACTTATGTGAGATGAGTAGCCATATAAATCATATAAATAAAATAATTACATTCCAAACTATGGATTAATCCATAGATGCAAAGGTTGCTTAATAACGCAGGCACAGCAATATCCTTTTTTTACCTCTTTTTCTGAATTTATTAGGTTTGGATTGGGGAATGGTAAATCATCATATATTTTGCTAGGCTATTTGTTTTTAGTTGATTCAATATATACAGAAATTCATATCTTACTAATCAGGAAAAGAGTTTTAGGGAAGGGCTCCAACTGCCTCCCTTTCATTCCTCTAACTGCCTTTTATCTGGTTGCACAT